>NC_143550.1:97066818-97221212 GCF_054136105.1 Typopeltis vanoorti | reverse complement strand
AAAATTACATCAAGCTAGATTTAATTTATGATTATATGAATAAACATTCTTGCTTACAGATGGTTTTCCTTCCAGTAACAGTGTTGTCCTATTTCTATTATTACAATTGTTATTTTTGATTAAAAAATAAAAATAAATAAATAAAATATTTATAAATTATAACATGAATAAACATTCTTTCTTATAGATTTTTTCTTTAACAGTGATGTCCTATTTTTTAGTATTAAAGTTCTTATTTTAGATTTAGGATCCTGGATTTTCTACAGACCTGTTTATAGTTGTTCTTAGAGAGGAAGGATTCGTGGGACAAACGTGGGCCTTCCATATGTGTGGGATTTTTAGACCATCATTATTGTTTAGAATGGTTGATAATGATCTCACAAGCTTCCTTAAATTTGCGTTCATACAACGTTTTGGTGTGATGTAGACAACTAGTGCTTTTCCAGTCAATTCTATGTAAAGCGTTCATGATCAGAAAGGCCAGCTTCACAATAATTATTATATTTGATGTGTTGTTTATGTTCTTTTTTGTCTGATCGGAACTGTGCATCCTGTTTTTCCTATGTATGGCATGTTGCAGGTGCAGTAAATACAGTATACTCCAGCGTGGGCCAGCAGAGGGAGTGGGTCTTTGGATGAGTTGATTAAGCTTTTTAATTTTGCAGGACGTTTAAAGGTGGCTTTGAGGTTGTATTTTTGTAGTACTCTGTTTATTTTGTCTGGTGTCCCTTTAATGTAGGGAATGGTTATAGTTTTACTGTATTCTGGTTTGTCTTTGTTTTTTATTGAGGTCTTGTAGAGAATTTTGTTAATAGTGTTTTGGCTGTATCCATTTTTTTGAAAAGTATTGCTGATCACTTTAAATTCGTTTTTCATTGCCTGTTCACTGGAGCAGATCTTCAGAGCCCTGTTTTTTAGGGTATTGATGACACCTAGTTTTTGTGTTGGGTGGTGGTAGGAGTTTATGTGAATATATTGGCCAGTATATGTCGGTTTCTGGTAAACTGTGAAGGAAAGATTGCCCGAGGGAAGACATGTGACAAGTGTATCTAGAAACGGCAGTGTGTTATGTTTTTCAATCTCAATTGTGAACTGTATGTGTTGGTGTTGCTTGTTTAGGTGGCTAAGGAATGTGTCTAGTGTCTAGCGGCCATGGGACCAGATCGCGAAAACATCATCAATGTATCTAAGCCAGACTTCGGGTTTTACAGGAGAGGAACCTAAAGCAAGTTCAAAATGTTCCATATAAAAGTTAGCAATCGGCAGGGGTTAATGGCGAGCCTATGGCTGTGCCTTCTTTTTGTAGGTAGAAAGCGTTTTGCCATACAAAATAACCAGAACGTAATACATGTGCAAAGAGCACCGTGATATCTGGAGGAAATTTGTTCTGTAAAAGAAGAATTGTGTCATTGATTTGGACATTCGTAAAGAGGGCAGAGACTTCAAAACTGACTAATAGATCATCTTTTTCTAACGTAATGTCTTTGATGATGTTTATGAAGTGTTGTGTGGTTTTGATATAGGAGGGGGAATGACCTACCAGCTCTTTGAATGTTGCTGCTAATTTTTTGGCCAAGTAATAAGTTGGGGTATCAATCCCTCCGACTATAGGCCTTAGCGGTGTGTTTTCTTTGTGAATTTTCAGTAGCCCGTAAATTCCCGGGAGACAAGTGTAGTGTGGAAATAGTTTTTTGACCATATCTTCGGGCCATGTGGTAATTGACTTAAGTAGATTCTTATTTTCTTTTTTATTCTATTAGTTAGGTTATAGTTAACTAATCGGTATGTGTTATTGTTCGAGACCAGCAGATTCATTTTTTTCACATAAGTGGTTCGGTTTAAGATAACGGTGGCACTTCCTTTATCTGCTCTGGTTATTAAGATGTTCGGATTTGACTTTAGTGATTTTATCACTGTTAATTCATGTTGAGTTAGGTTGCTTGTTATTGTTTTGTTATGATTTAAAATGTTGGCAGTTTCTAAACGTATTTTTTCTACTATGTTATTTGGGATGAATCTTAGACCTCTTACAATATTACAAATAAATTCAAGTTTGTTTATCGATTTGGGTGCTACGGCAAAATTTAAACCTTTAAGTATCGAGATTTCATCTTTGTTTAAAGCGTGGTTGGATAGGTTAACTATATTCCTGTAGGTGATTGGTGGCTCCTGTTGTTTCTTGCTTCTGGCTGGTTCTTATTGTTCATTGTAGAGAAATTTGAATATGGCGGCTGATTTTTTCGATCTTTTAGTCTTTGGAATTTGGAAATTAGATTTTCTTTTTTCTTTTGGAGGATGTGTTTTGCCGTGTTGTCAGTAATCTTTTCCAGGATCATCCAGATATCTGTGTTTACCTAGCTAGAAAGTTCCGTTTTTTCCTTTTATAGCTGGTTTTGTGTAGTGGCTAAGTTCTTTCTGGAAGCTTGGATTTGTTCTCTGAGAAGTGCTTTCTCCATGCGATAGTATATTTGTTGCACTTTTGCTGAGGTGAATTTTCTTTTTAGCCTGATACAAATCGGAATGATATTGCTGTTCCTACACCGTTTTAAAAAAGCCAGTCAATTGATCAAATTAGAAACCTGATTCTTCAGCTTACCGTATTGATTGCATCGCTTGTGGGTCAAATCTCCATGAATTATCATAACCCTTTCTTTTAGTGTTACATGGTCATCATCATCATTCATTTTTGAAATTATGGATTCTACAACCGTGTTAAAATAACTCTTTTTTTTATTATCCCGACGTTTCGATCTTCATATCAAGATCATCATCTGTCGCATACATAAATATACAAGACAAGCTGCGTTGCATTTAAAACCGTAAGCTAGAGAAACAATGATTCAATCACATGCTACTGACTGGCATAACGTCTAGTGAAGAAAAAATGA
Organism: Typopeltis vanoorti; assembly: GCF_054136105.1. Classification (NCBI taxonomy): domain Eukaryota; kingdom Metazoa; phylum Arthropoda; class Arachnida; order Uropygi; family Thelyphonidae; genus Typopeltis; species Typopeltis vanoorti. Next base: position 97,218,324 of record NC_143550.1, on the reverse strand, counting down.
TCTATTAGTCAGTTTTGACATCTCTGCCCTCTTTACGAATGTCCAAATCAATGACACAATTCTTCTTTTACAGAACAAATTTCCTCCAGATATCACTGTGCTCTTTGTGCATGTATTACGTTCTGGTTATTTTGTATGGCAAAACGCTTTCTACCTACAAAAAGAAGGCACAGCCATAGGCTCGCCATTAACCCCCACCGATTGCTAACTTTTATATGGAACATTTTGAACTTGCTTTAGGTTCTTTCCCTTTAAAACCCAAAGTCTAGTTTAGATACTTTGACGATGTTTTCGCGATCTGGTCCCAATGGTCGCCAGACACTAGACACATTCCTTAGCCACCTAAACAAACAACACAAATGCATACAGTTCACAATTGAGATTGAAAAACATAACACACTGCCGTTTCTAGATACACTTGTCACACATCTTCCCTCGGGCAATCTTTCCTTCACGGTTTACCAGAAACCGACATATACTGGCCAATATATTCACATAAACTCCTACCATCACCCAACACAAAAACTAGGTGTCATCAATACCCTAAAAAACAGGGCTCTGAAGATCTGCTCCAGTGAACAGGCAATGAAAAACGAATTTAAAGTGATCAGCAATACTTTTCAAAAAAATGGATACAGCCAAAACACTATTAACAAAATTCTCTACAAGACCTCAATAAAAAACAAAGACAAACCAGAATACAGTAAAACTATAACCATTCCCTACATTAAAGGGACACCAGACAAAATAAACAGAGTACTACAAAAATACAACCTCAAAGCCACCTTTAAACGTCCTGCAAAATTAAAAAGCTTAATCAACTCATCCAAAGACCCACTCCCTCTGCTGGCCCACGCTGGAGTATACTGTATTTACTGCACCTGCAACATGCCATACATAGGAGAAACAGGATGCACAGTTCCGATCAGACAAAAAAGAACATAAACAACACATCAAATATAATAATTATTGTGAAGCTGGCCTTTCTGATCATGAACGCTTTACATAGAATTGACTGGAAAAGCACTAGTTGTCTACATCACACCAAAACGTTGTATGAACGCAAATTTAAGGAAGCTTGTGAGATCATTATCAACCATTCTAAACAATAATGATGGTCTAAAAATCCCATACATATGGAAGGCATATATTTGTCCCACGAATCCTTCCTCTCTAAGAACAACTTTAATACTAAAAAATAGGACATCACCATTAAAGAAATAATCTATAAGAAAGAATGTTTTTTCATCATCATCGTCAAATTCCTGCCATGTACCCTCAAGGGGTGTACAGGATATGACAGTACTACATGAAAAAAATTACATCACTATTAATTTCCTATCTACAATTTTCCTCCAAATCAGTCTGTTACTTGTCAACACTCCAACATTATCAGATCTTATATTTCTATCGTCTAAAGCACTTTGTACCTTATCAATCCACCTATATCTTGGTCTTCCTCTGGGTCGTTTTGCTGCCAACCTGGCAGAGAACACTTGTTTTGCTAATCTTTCTTCGCCCATTCTGTTGAAGTGACCATACCACCTGAGATTAGCTCTGCTAATGCATTCCTGAATGCTGACAATGTCAAGTTCTTTCCTAATATCCTCATTTTTAATATGATACTGCCATTGATGCCATCTGTTCACGCCTATAATCTTTCTCAGGACTCTCATATCTGTGGTCTCTAGCCTTTGGTCAAGTGTTTTACTTCTGACCCAGCTCTCAGATCCAAAAGTTAAAACTGGTTTGAACACTGTCTTGTATACAGCTAATTTTTAGTGTACCGACTAATTTCTCTCTTATTCCATATGAATTTATTCAATTGACTTCCCACCATACCAGCTTTGCTGATTCTGTTGTCTATTTCTATATTTAATTTACCATCTTCAGTAGAAATCGTGCCTAAATAGCTGAAATGTTTTGCTTGTTCCACAGGTTCTCCATTCACAACACAGTTGACATTTTCAATGATTCTGCCTATTTTCATTGTCTTTGTCTTTTTATTGCTGACCTTCATACCATATCTATTACAACAGCTATTCAATTTAGTCAGAGAATCTTGCAGACTTGTAGCGGATTTATTTAGAAGTATAACATCATCCGCATAAAGCAAAAAGATGACATTAACATCTCCAATTTTGATATCGTGTTTAATACCACTTTCCTTCATAATGTGATCCATATAGATAATGAATAACAGAGGGGATAATGTACATCCTTGTCTCACACCAGATTTAAAACCATCTTCCTGTACTTCCTTCAATTCTAACTGCTGACTTACAACACAAATAAAGACTAAGTATTGCTTGATATAATGCCCCATTGACACCATATAACTGCAGCGTATTGAATAGCTTCTCTCTTGGCACCTTGTCATATGCCTTTTCCAGATCGACAAAACTTAAATACAGATCTTTGTTATATTCCCATGCTTTCTCGACTATTTGTCGTAAAGTGAAGATCTGATCCTGACAGCCTCTATTTGGCCTGAATCCAGCTTGTTCTTCATCAAGCTTTTCTTCCACAATTCTTCTCAACCGTTTCTCAAGTATACTTGCATAGATCTTGCCAGGAATTCTCAGTAGGGAAATACCTCTGTAATTCTCACATGCAGTTTTATTTCTCTTTTTATATATGGGTACTATGAGAGCTCTACTCCAATCATCGGGAATTCGTCCCTCTGTCCAGGCTTTCTGAACTATGCAGTGCAGCCACTGTAAGACTTATACCACCATACTTCAGCATTTCTGGTCGAATATCATCTACTCCTGCTACCTTTCCACATTTCAAGCCTTTGATGACTTTTTTCTACTTCAAGTATGGATATGTATTCCTGACTACATGCCTGGTCAGTGTTTTTTACCACTGTGCTGTCATCACTGCTTGTTTCATTTAGCAGTTTTTCAAAGTAATTACTCCATAATTCAAGGATATCTTTTTCTCCCGTTTTCATGTTACCTTTATCATCTCTAATTCCTTTTATAGCACTCTTTCCTCCATTCTTAAGCTTCTTCAACAACCTCCAGAATATTTTGCCAACTTCTTGATATTTATTTTCTATATTCTTGCCAGTCCTCCCATGACTTTTGCTTAGCTAGTTTTACACAGTGTTTAGCATTCTTGCATTTGTCTCTATATTCTCTAAGAGCACAAGCTGACTTATTTGACAGGAACTTTTGGTATGCTTTCTTCTTTTCCTTCACTGCCTCTTTAACTTCCTGTGTCCACCAGGGAGTTCTGATTTTTTTATCCTTGCACACAACCTCACCACATGCCTCTCTGGCAGAATCAATGAATGTTTTCTTCAGAGTTTGCCATTGAATCTCCAAGGTTTGATTCCTGTTCTCAAACTCTTTCATTTTCTTTTCAATGATCTTTGTGTATTTTAGTCTACAGCTCACATCTGAGAGCTGCTCAACTTTTATTCGCTTTAAAACTTTCTTACATATTATTCTTTTCAATATGAAATTCAATTTTATCCTGCTCAAGACTAAATAGTGATCACTTCCAATTTCAAATCCTCTGTACACTCTGGTGTCCTGCACCAGGGAGAAAACATCACTATCAACAATAACATAGTCAATGAGACTTTTCTTATTCCTAGCCTCTTCTCTCCATGTGAATTTGTGCACATTTTTATGTTGGAACATGGTGTTAGTAATAACCAGTCCATGTCCTGAGCAGAAATCCAACAGATATTTGCCATTATTATTAGCTTTGTTCTTTTCTCCAAATTTTCCCAAAATATTTTTGTATGTCTCACAATCATTTCCTACTCTGCTATTTAGATCCCTAACAAGGACCAACTTCTCATTTTTCATTGTGTCAGTTGCTTTTTCTAAAGCCTCAAAAAATTCCTCCACTTCTACCTTAGTAGAACCTTCTGTGGGACCATAGGCACAAATAAGTCTCATTGTCCAGTTCTCCATTCTCATATTTGCCCACATTACTCTACTTGAGACTGCCTGCCATTCAAGAAGATTAGCCTCGTATTTTGTGTTGAATACTATGGCTACTCCTTCTTTTCCTTGATTGTCATTGCCTGAATATAACATTTTGTATTTATTGCTCAGAAAGATCTCACCAGTTTTGGTCTTTTTTGTTTCAGTCACCCCTATTATGTCGATCTGGTACTTATCTAATTCCTCAGCTAGCTCCATTTCTTTGCCATTCAGGCTTCTTATGTTGATAGTACCAATCTTTAACTCTGGTGATGTTGAGTTTATTTTCAGATTTGTTCCAGTAGCTGACTTTTCGCTGTTCGCCCTGGTTCCCTGGCAAAAACAACGGGGGCCTTGTTTAACTGGGCGACGCCCCAGCCGGCATGAAATTTTGTCGTGTTGTACCATCATTCTATATTTTGGTTTAACCAATAAGAATTACAATTTGGTCGGCTAAATCCCAAATTGCCAGCCCATCCTCGTCCGTTCAGTATCCATGTAGATACCCAACAGGGTGCTCCACGAGAAGGTGAGGATTGGACATTAGGTCAGAAGCCCTGGTCGGTTCTCTGCATTCCTTTAAAGGCTATGTGGAGGTCTCCTCTCAGTTATACAGCTTTGACCCTTAAGCACCCCAGAATGTTTTTTTTTTTTTTTTTTTTTTTTTTTTTTTTTTTTTTTTTTTTTTTTTCCATGTTGTGTGGCATTTGCCAACCATGGCGCTTGGCCGCACGAAGGAAGACTTGGTTTCGAGTCTAGTCAGCGACTAGAGGAAATTTTTCTAAGCCTTTTTTCGACCGGTTCCCGAGTTAGTCGATCTCTGGCACGGGCAAGCAGGTTTTTCCTCCCGGAAACTCGGGTTTTTCGTCCTGTAAACTCAAGAAAATCGACCGTAGAACCCACATTATTTTCAGACATAATATATTGTGTTAGGGTTAGGGACCACGAGATGGCGGCACATTTGAGCCGTCTCTCTTCACTGTGTACCGCTTAATTAGTGATAGCATTGGGCCATCTATCTCTGATTGGTACCAGTGGAGATTGAACTGCCCACTCAGTCTCCAAAAGTTAGATAGGGCTAAATGGCCTCGCCTACTCCCCGTATACGGGAATAAAAAAGGCGTTAGCTGATTTTTTTTTTTTTTTTTTTTTTTTTGAAATCAAAAATAACAATTGTAATAATAGAAATAGGACATCACTGTTACTGGAAGGAAAACCACCTGTAAGCAAGAATGTTTATTCGTGTAATCATGATGTAAAACAGCTTGTCTTGTATATTTATGTATGTTCCATATGAAGATCGAAACGTCGGGATAATAAAAAAAAGTTATTTTAGCACGGTTGTTGAATCCATAATCTCAAAAATGAATAGTGTTCACTGTGTAACACTAAAAGAAAGGAGTAGAGTATAAGAAATTCTGCAGTTAGTAACTGAATGCTTCAGAAGAGAATAAAAAAGTGCCATACTTCTTGAGATCTAGTGCTGATATTATGGCACATGAGATTAATCCTGTCTTCGATCCTAATATTATCCCCATTTGTTTATGTATGCGCTGAACTTCAATGACCAAGCATTTACATAATGAATACCATTTCAAACTTGAACACAAATATATCTAAAGATGGAGAACACTGATTTGCAGTTTGTCAGGAATATTCATATGTTGAATATCCCTGATAAATATTCTAGTACATTTGAAGTAGACTATGTACTGCCCTATCACGTTTACAGCTTACTGTCCTTTACATAGTAGTAAAACTGAGTAAGAACAGTAAATGGTAGCGAGACTGATGCTCTCTACCTTTTTTTTGGAGGAATAAGACAGGTGTTTTTGAGTTCTTGGCTTCTTTTTTTCATACTGCTGGAAATGCTGCGTACCTCTGTCTCATAACATTTTAATAATGCCAGTTATAAATTGGTAGTGGGACATGGCACAGATGTATCTTCTTCCTGACCGATAACAGATTGATATGAATGAAAATTGTCGATAGGAAGTTGGTAATGATGTAAACTTTTATGTATTACTATCATAATATCCTGCACATCCCCCTGAGGATACATACCAGGGGGATGTATCCTCAGGAATTTGATGAGTGATATAGAACAATATATATATACAAGTTGGTAATGATGTAAACTTTTATGTATTTCTATCATAATATCCTGTATATCCCCCGAGGATACATACCAGGAATTTGATGAATGATACAGAACAATTGCTGTGTAGCTCAGTGGATGAGACGTTTGCACACCATGGAGCTTGGCTGCACGAAGGAAGCCTTGGTTTAGAGTCTAGTCGGCGACTAGAGGAAATTTTTCTAAGCCTTTTTTCGACCAGTTCCCGAGTTAGTCGATCTGTGGCACGGGCAAGCGGGTTGTTTTTCCCGGAAATTCGGCTTTTTCGTCCCGTAAATTCAAGAAAATCGACCGTAGAACCCACAGTATTTCAGACATTAAATATATTGTGTTAGGGACCACAAGATGGCGACACTTGTTAAGCCATTCTCTTCACTGCATGCTGCTTAAATAGTGATAGCCTTGGGCCGGCTATCTCTGATTGGGTACCAGTGGAGATTGAACTGCCCACTCAGTCTTCAAAAAGTTGGATAGGGCTAAAAACCAGCCTCGACTACTCCCTATATGGGAATAAAAAGGCGTTAACGGATTTATTTTATATATATATATATATATATAGCCTATATCAGCAGCTAACTTCTGACTTGCAGCTTATGTATTCTATTCTATTCCCTCAGCCATATGGCTGGTGGGGTTGCTATATGCTATACTAGGGAAATGACTGTGAGCAAGGTGGTTTCCCATTGCCTTCCTTGCTGTATTATATCCTATCCTGTATGTTCATGGGGCCAGTTTGCCTGCTTTCAGGATGAAAAACTCCAGATAAACTGGAGGAAAAAACCCTGCTGTCCACGCCCAAGACCGGCTAACTTGGCTATGGCTGAGGAAGATCATTAAGCTCCTCACGTCAGCAACGGGAATCAAACCTAGGACATGCCATCCCCAGGCATATGGTTGCGAAGTGCAAAGCCACTAGGCTAATCACGCGGACCAGCTTATGTTTATGCTTAGAATATACGGAAAGGTGGTTTGATTCATAATAGCACTTCCCTCCATAAAAATACTAGAGGAACACAAATAAATAATTTATTAAATTGCTAATATTTTCTGGATTTCCAACCAGCTGCAGCTGATTAAACACAGATTGTTCAACTAGGTAGTTGAGTTGTGAAAACATTTAAAATTTTAGCAGGAACTAATGCCTTGTCATAGGAAGCAAGTTGGATAAATTTATATGAAATAGCAGAGAAATCAGCCAAAATTATTAGATTAGTATAAAAGATAGTGTCAGGCAGTTTAAATTTGTGGATTCGTGATTTAGATAAAAAAAACATGAAAGACAGACATGAAACTATCATGCTGTACCATCATGTTATTTTGGTTTATGTTAATAAGAATACAATTTGGTCAGTTAAAACCAAAATTTGTAGTCCATTCTTGTTTAACATCCAGATTGATACCTACTAACGAGGTGGACCTCGAGAAGGTGAGCTGTGAAATTCAGAATTGACTAATCTCTGAATTCCTTAAAAGGCCACATGGGCTCTACCCAGTTATCCAGTTTTGATCTTTAAGTCCCCCCCACACACACATCTTCAAATGGTTATATTAACTTGATATCTCTTACCTGAAATCTTCATAATGGACTGTTGAAAATATATACAGACCAAAAATTTAGGTTTTTACAATTAAATTTATAATTTTTACAGTTAAGTCAAAAATTTAAATTCCAAATCAGAAATTTTAGAATTTTTTACTTTATAGTCTTTCAAACACAAAATGAGCTGCTCCCCTAACAGATTTCATAACTTTTACTTATACCATGGATTAAAAAAATACTGTATCTTATGCAATATTTCTTTAATTTGCAGTTCTAAGAGAACAGTATCAGTTCGTTCAGTTGTACATCATTGTCATGAAGCTGACTGTCATCTCTACATCCAATCATGAAGCCTACATTGACACTAGCTATGTCTATCACTTCTCCCCTTCCCCTCAGGCTGACTAATCAAGTTTGATGTTCATTACTTTCTTCCCATCCTCTGTATAATTGAATAGGACTAAGTTGACTGACTACCGAGTTTCCAGTTTATTTTTGATTTTAATGGTACAGACTGAGTACATATTTATTTTCTTAAGAATATTTCAAGTAAATGACATTGATTTAAGCTAATGTAATATTGTGAAATTTAAACATTAATTCTGAATTTTCATTTTTATAAGTTCATTCTCCTCTGGTTCTTTCCTTTGGTTCCCATTATTATGTGCATTTGTACTTGTTTATGCTTTTTATGTATGGTTTATATAAATCCTTTATATTCCTTCATCAATATGTATTTCAGTATACAAAGTCTACTTTAGATTTGAAGTTGTTACAGGCGGTAGTGTAAGCTAAGCAAGAATCTGTAGTTTAATCTGAGCCATTGAGTATGCTGCAATTTTAGCTTAGACTGCTTAGGTGCATTTGTTGGAAAACCAAAGCTTGAGTAAAGGTGAAAAGATTTGGTTTATCTTCAGCTTTACCTAAAATGTAATCTTTTTCAAAGAAAGGATATCTCAACTCACTTACCCCTACACAAACCACCAGAAAAGATCATCTCTCTCTCTCTCTCCCCCTCCCTCCCTCCCTCCCCTGACATTTACATGCAGTCTTTCCTTGTATGAATGCATTGCGGCAGTAGTTTTCATAACCTCTAAAACACTCGGTATTCTTTTCTACTCGCACTAAAGTAGACACTACTTTTCACCCATCCAGGTACTAACTATACAAATTCCAAATCTGCTCAATTCTTGATGCTACCAAGAGGAGAGCTGTCAAGCTGATAGCTAATCTCTCCCTCACAAACTCAATTTAGCCACTACCTCACGTTTTTATTAGGTATTTCCATGGACACTGTTTCACTGAACTAGCATCCATCGTTCCTATGCTTTCTGTTGGGCCTGTTACAAGACACAGCAGCAGCTGCCAAACATACCTTTTCAGTCCAACTGCAAACACACCAAATCTGTTTCTCCTCATACTTTTTTATTCCATACTTTTCTCTTGTGGAACAGTCTTTCACCTCCTGCTGCAACCTCCAGCTCATCAAAAAAATATCAACAGATCTCTTCTTTCTTGAGTCTCACCTGCACTCCCCCCCACCATCACACACACACACACACACACACACACACACATATATAGCATTGATCTTCTGTGTTCTTTTACCTCATTATGAGATTGATATATTAAAAAAAAAAAAATTCCAGACTAGATATTTTTCCATCCTTATCACCAGGATTCTTGATAAAATATATCAAGAATCCTGGTGATAAGTTACTTACATTTGTATTATTTTATTCCACATAATTTCATCCGTAATTGACCATTGATCATCTGTGGTCTATTACAGCTTTATTTATTTAAAGTGGACAATAAGTGTTAGATGGTAGATTAAACAAAGAAAGGAAAAACCATGTAGCTTGATTGTCTGAAATACTGCTAAGAGCCCTTACATAAGATTCGTCAGATTGAAAGATAATCTCCACACAGCTAATGTATAAATTTATCCCTCAGCTGAAATCTATTGGAAAGATGTTCAAAAATACGGATAAAAGCAAAACAATTGCTGTAAATGAGAATGCATTTGATTTTAAAAAATAAAAATAATAAAAATTTTAAAAAAATGCTGCTCTAAATATGCAATACTGCTCCGAATCATCTAAAAGCAAACCACGTTGCATTTATGATTCTTTAAATGTAGTATAAGTAATACCATTGTAAGGTTTAGTAATGAAATCTAGTTGCACCAATTATTTGCAGCAGAAGTAGGTGTAGATAAATACCTTTCCGGTTCTGGGGGAGCAACTTACATTCTTCCAATTGTTTTTTGAAACTACAGATTTCTTCCATACATTTGATTTTGTTCCAGGCCAGACATAATGGTCCAGTGTTTCTTGATATATGGGATTTGATATTAGTTAAATGGTGTCACCAGTTCTCTATTTATAGTTGTACCTGAATCAAGGCTTCAGATACATTAACATTACCACCACTGAATTCCTGACATATATATTCAGAGGGCATACAACATATTGTGATAATACAGTATAAAGAGTTTACATTATTACTAACGTCCTATTGACACTTTTCCTCCAAATTAGCCTATTATCAGTCAGAATTCTATGGTGGGACTTTTTCTTACTATCCCGGCATTACATACTTCTTGCTTATCTTTCCTTACTCATTCTGTTGCATTTTCCATATTTGTTCTGTACGTTTTCCATTCAAGATACAGCTAATATTTTCATTGTTCCTACATATTTTTAGAATCCTTGTCTTTTTATTGCTGATTTTTGTGCCATATTTGTTAAAGCAATTACTTAATTTAATTAAGGAAACCTGTCCGCTCGGTTAGCTGAGTGACTATGCGCTTCGCAACCATATGCCTGGGTTCAATTCTCCGTCACTGACGTGAGGAGCTTAAGGATCTTTCTCAGACATAGCCAAGTTAACCGGTCTTGGGCGTGGACTGCAGGATTTTTCTCCAAAGTTTATCTGGGGGTTTTCCTCCTGCAAACAGGCAAATCGGCCCTGTGAACACACGCATCTACAGACATAGGACACACTGAGAGGCATAGGGCTAGCCACCTTATCCTCGTGACGGGTACTGTTTAGAAGGGCTAAGGATAGCCCCGTAACAGGCTACTAGGCCTAATACATGAAGGGAAGAAGTTATGGAAACCTACAGGCTTGTACTAGATTTATTTAGGAGTACTTACATCATGTGTATATAAACATTGCACATTGCTTTGCCTTCATACATAATGCCACTTTTTTTTCATAACATGTTCATATAGATGAAGAATGACAGTATAGATAGTTTTCACCCTTGTCTCAATCCTGATTTTTCATCAGATTTTCATCACTCCTGATTTTTAATTTTTTGTATTCCCTTCAATTCCATGGGCTAATTTACAGCAAAGTGTATCACTTGAGATATAGTGCCCTGGCATCTTCAGTGCTGAAGATGACAGGACATATATCGAAAGACTTTCTCTTGGCATATTCATTATTGAATATTTGTTATGTGCCTTGTTTAACTCCATATTTGCACATTTCTGGCCGAATATTATTTTCTTCGCTGCCTTTCCACATATCATCTTTTTGATGGCTTTTTCTACATCATGTTGTCGTCATCTGAGCAATTCATGTATAGGCTTTTTATGTCCTGTTCCTGCTCTGCAGATGAAGTTGATCTTTCCACCTTAATCTTGGATGTCCATGGTCTCTTCTTCCTGTAGATTTATATTTATATGCTAATTTGGGGATCCTATTGTTATTCATCCTGTAATATACATCTGTATATTATCTGTAGACTGGTCCATACTCTTCTTTCTTTCTTGTTGTTCTCTTGCTCCTTCCCCCAATGCTATTAGAGTAGTCGAGGGCTAGGGGTGAATCTTTTCTACTATACTATGGTTTTTCTATCTCACGCAGTGGGAGTCTGCTTTCCCTCCCAAAAGGCAGGTTTGGAGGCCTTAAGGGTGGCAGCCCCACCACTGAACTCACCCTGTGAAAGGTTGATAGCCTATCAAGGGGAAATTTACAATTACTCGCAAATCTATGAAGAAGAAAAATAGGATGGATTTCTACATCATGTATCAGTATATATTCCTGATTGCCATCCTGAATATTTTCAGTCACATCATTTCTTGTTTCACTTATCATTGTTTCAAAGTAATTACTCTAGGCAGCTAGAATATTTTTATCTCCAGTTTTAATGTCACCTTTATCATCTCAATTCATTTTACAGTACTCCTTCCCTCATTTCTATTCTTCTTCAACAGCTGTCAAAAAATTTTGAAATTTCCATTACTTCTGTTTAACTACTTTTGTGAACTACTTTGCTCTCTTACAATTTTCTCTGTATTTATCTTCTATATTCTTACCAAAGTGTTCCCATTATTTTTAACTACTTTTGCACATTGCTATGCTTTCATAAAGTTTGCTTTTTTTTTCTCTCTCAGAGCATGTAATCATTTACTTGCTAGGACCTCCAGTATGCTTTCTTCTTTTCCATGACTGTCTGTTTTTCTTACTGATACCAGCATGGAGTTCTGATTCATTGCAGAGAACTTTATTACATGCTTTCTCAGCTGACTCAATCAGTGTTTCCTTTGGAGCCTGCCATAGAGTCCAAGGTTTGGTTGTTAGTTTCAAATTCTTTCATTTTACCTTCATTAAAATTTATATATTTGAGTCTATGCATCTCTCTGAAAATTGCTTGCCTTTTATTATTTGTAAAACTTTTTTTTTTTTTCTCCATATGCCAGCATTAATTTTTATCCTGCTCAAAACTGAATTCTCTGTATATTCATTCTCTAGAATCATCATGAAGCTATCACTATCAAAGTAAAATAGTCAGTGGCACTTGTGTCTTCTCTCAGAACATTTCTGTATGTTCTTTATATCAGCTTCCTTCTCTTACAACTCAAAAAAATTTTCTAGTTCTTTCTTCACATAAGCTTCTGAAGGATTATAGGCACAAATAAGGCTTATTGTTCAATTTCCCATTTTAATTTTTGCCCACATCATTCTATTTGAACCTGCTTGCCATCTAAGATTATCCTTCTGCTTAGTATTAAATATTATAACTGCTGCTTCAAATAGTTACACATTAATCACAGTTAATTGATACTCTAATTATAGTGCAGATATTTCAGTACATGTATCCTGAACTATCTTCAGTGTACTATTATATAATCTTAAGAGGTATAATTCTTGATAATGAACTTCACAGAGGTTTTGACATTGGAGAGTCCATTGTTAAGAATAAGATTAGGGCATTGCAGAAGGACTTCAGCACTTTCTTTAAAAAATTGTTCATAATTTAGTAATATCCTATGGCTATCATTTGTAATCCCATGTTCTGCTAGACCAGATTTATTAACATTGCTTACAAGCAATGTAGGATTGGTGTTCAGCAATGTGCTTGTTTATCCAAAATAGAATAACAAACATTTGCATGGGATCGAATATACTCCAGGTAGAATTGGGGTTGAATTGTAACTTTTGGTGATGATATCATAAAGCTGATTGTGTTCGAATGTGGTATAATGAGATTCTTTGTGAGTCATCCCTTCTACTGGAGGTCAGAGAGAAATGGTTGATAATTTTCTCTATTGTTTTGGAGTTGTAACTATTGAGAATAGTGTTTCTTTGATTGTAGAAATTTCTTTCTGAAATAATTTGAATGAGGACCAGGTGTTATGAGCTGTTTGAAAGGAGGGATTTAATAATGCCAGACTTCTATGAAGGGTGGTGAGCAGAAGCATTTTTATTTCAATTATTAATCTTCTCTCTATGTACAAATATTTTAACGTTAACCATGTACACGGGTGTAATTACACCCTATGCATTTTCACTGCAAAATGTAAAGAAAAAACTTGGGCATAAAACTTCCAGCATATATTAGAATGCCAATCATAGTATAGATTTCATCAGCATCATACCAAATATGAGGTTGTTTGTATTGCTGTGGATTTCTGGATGCATCGTAATGAACTCTGACTTTTCTATTAGTTTCACACACAATCACGTTTATAAGTCAGGAATTATTTGTTTGAAACAGTCCATTGAGGAGAGCGTAGATTTTGAGTTAGTATTGCTCAGGCAATTCCTTCTCTTTCTCGAAATACCTGAAAGCCAGGAACTTTATGTACATCAGGAGGAACATTGGTCCATCTTCTGTTCATTTTTGAGTTTCTATTCAGGTACACAACAACATTTTCTGGGATATTCTCAGCAGAAGAACCAGCAGCTGAAGCTTCCACGGTAGCTATAGATTCTGCATTTGCTTCTTCTCTTTTCTTCATCTAATTGTGGTTTATATTCTTCAGCAACATCGTCAAAAGCTGAGAAATCACCATCAAAAATATTTTTTTCTAATTCCACATCTGAATCCTCATCATCATCATCGCTTGGCATATCTAATGAAGCAACTAACGACACTTCCTCTAAAAGATCTCGGAACTGGTACAACATCTTTTTCTTCCTGTCATAATTATCTAAAATATCCCCAGAAAAAAAATATTCTATGAAAACTACAACAAAAAAATAAACATATCACAAAACATACTTACAAACTTAGTAGCAATAATGTAATATGTAGTGATGTTATTACTTTCTTGTCGCCTGTGCCATTATAAAATCTATATTACAGCTATTGTAAAAATTTTACTTCTCTTTCTTTTACTCTTATCTTTATCTTGCTATGCCATTTACCCTTATCCTTAAGTTCTACTTTCGTTATTTTCTTCTTGTTCCAAAGATCTCTAGAAATTTATTATTTATTTTTGACTGTGCCACTAAAGTTCTTCTAATGGCATAAGAAGATATTCATACCCCCAGTAGATTCTAATTAATCAGTTATATATCCTTTCTTGGCCAAGGTTTGCAATCATGGCTTGAAATGCGTTCTCTATCTTAACTACCTTCTTATCTTGAGGTTCCCGCTTACAGGCTTGAATTAAGTTTTTTTGATCAATGCATTGCAAAAGAAAATTCAGACGACACCTTTGTATAATAATAAACAAACTTATTTAATCACTAATTGAATAATTGTTCACAATACATAAAATCAGGGAAGATCGCGCTCAAAAACTCTCAAATTCAATCATGCAATTAATTATAACATTTAAGGTATCCTCTCATAATAGATCACTTAATTCTCATCAATCAAATTGTACGTCACAAACGACAAGTAATAACTTTTACATACAAATATATTATGGATTCATATACAATTACCATATTCCAGTTTCAATTATGCACCTAATATAACTCTCAAAGTAATCTCTCATAACCACTTAAATATAATTAATCACATCAGCAGAATTCTCAACTCTGGGCTTAATCAATCTTACGACATAAACAACAGGTAAACACATTAACATAGAATTATCATGAAAACATATAGTTATCAATTCAATCACTTACCTCAAATTGCCTTTCGGGAAATCAACTGTGCTCAGTTTCACATTCGTTTACAGTTACACACATCCACTAGCATTATTCACACATACGTTATCATTGCCTTATTGTAAATATCTTATCAGTTCATTAGAGGATTCACAAAAATTAAACGAATAGACAAACTCACATGGGTTTCTTCTTGTCTTGTTTATACCTTCCTTCTCTGCTTGAATTAGTGTTTCAAGTTTCCCTCTCCTCTCCATGTTTTGGAATTCTTCCTTCGAAGTCACAGAACACCGATGAGTCGGTGCATCAGCTAGCGGGATATGAGGGGAGATTTTCTGGCGTCTTGAAAGGCTTGGTGAAGAACTACGGTGGTCTGGGGCATGTGCAGACTCGATAGAGCAGCAGAGCTTAGGACCAACTCAACTAGGTTTCTCCTTATTTTGATTGCCTCCGGATATCTTCAACTGTGAACTGGAGCGGCTCTCGGTGGACGGACCTCCATCTTCCCCCCTCTGACTAACGACCCCTCTCGATCCCAAACTCGTGGTCACGATTGCCCAAGATGAAAAAAAAGGTTTCTGTCTCTTAGGATCCATGCCTTATATCCACCTGTACCCCTGAACCTCGGGTTAAGTTTTTTGAACCCCTTATGTTCCCGCGCAATGCTTGCATGTAGTTGCGAGAAACCCAGACACCATTTTGTGAGTCATGATTCTCGAACTTTCACCGACTTCCTTATTTCCCTCTTCACGTCTTTAATCTGATTTTGTGGCCTTCTGAACTCCCTTTTGATTTACGCCGCCCCTTTCTGTACTGACCTTGTAGGTCATCTGAGGTTGAACTTGTAAACAATTATCAAAGAATCTACCGATATTCAAGGCGTTGCCTTTGGCTTCAACAATTCTAATTGCTTAAACAACGAGTGAGTTAATTCCCTTTGGACTTATCATACTCTTTATATAATAATTTAACATAACGAAAATATAAATATTTGTACAAGGTTTTTATTGTTAGGATATGTTCCTTCTGTAAAAGGTCTCCCCCGAATAAGCTTTTGATAAAAGTAATAATAATCTTCATAATAAATACCTTAATCTGCTAAATCAATCAAAAAAGAACACTAACAAATTACCAACGGAAAAAAATGGGTAGTCCATTTATCTAACCGTCCACTAACAACAGATGAATTAAATGTTCTAGCAAGAGGTCATAAATTTGCGTTTTCACCCAAATGTTTCCCATATTTAGATTTCATACATAACATAGAGAGAAACATCTGCCATCTTTCCAGTACTGAAGCCAACAGACTTAGTTTCGAAGTAGCAAAAGTAATCTATGATGCCAAACCTTCGGACTTAAATATCCCACCATCAGAATTGAAAGCTCTTACATCATTAAAACGTAATAAAAATATAATCATTACCAGAGCTGACAAAGGAAATACCACTGTGGTTCTTGATACCAATTCATATGACCGAAAAATGAATTTATTACTCCAAGATCGTAATACCTATGCCAAACTGGATTATGATCCTACAAAACTCAACTCAGGAAATTAAACAAGTTAATTGATGAAACCTCCTCCTCCTTAGATGAAGAAACAATTAAAAAACTCAAGACATACCATGCTAGGCCTCCCAGAATTTATGGCTTACCAAAGCTTCACAAAATTAATGTTCCTCTCAGACCTGTCGTAGATTCTATTAGCAGTCCAACTTACAAGTTATCGAGATTCATTCTTATCTAACCTTCTTCGTCCTAACATAGGCCACTCAGCCTCTTCAATCAAAAAATTCCACAGTTTCATGCAAAAATAAAAAACATTCAACTGTTAAAAAACTGACTTTTAATTAGCT
Source organism: Typopeltis vanoorti (assembly GCF_054136105.1). Lineage (NCBI taxonomy): Eukaryota > Metazoa > Arthropoda > Arachnida > Uropygi > Thelyphonidae > Typopeltis > Typopeltis vanoorti. Next base: position 97,201,485 of record NC_143550.1, on the reverse strand, counting down.
TCGACATTGTCTCCCTCTTCACGAACATTCTCCACAAAGAAACAGTAGAATTATTAACTCAAAAATTTCCTTCTGATATAGTTGAATTATTCAAATTTGTTATTACATCTGGTTACTTCACCTGGAAAGGTCAAATTTACAAGCAAGAAGAAGGAACAGCAATGGGATCTCCTTTATCACCAAACTTAGCAAACCTGTTTCTAGAACACCTTGAAGAAAAAAAAAAATTCACTTTTGAACCCAAATCAAAAATTTGGTTACAATACGTCGACGACGTATTTGCAGTCTGGGATCATCCCGAACAGGAATTACAACCGTTTCTAGATAAAAATAAACCTCCTTCATCCTCGCATCAACTTTATGCTAGAAAAAGAATCTCCACAGGGTATCTCCTATCTGGATTTACACATCCTAAGAAAAGAAGATGGTTCCATCTCTACTTCTGTCTATCGCAATCCTACATTTTCAGGTCGCTACATTCACAATTCTTCCGCTCATCATCCATCTCAGAAATTTGGCATCATTAAATCACTAGTTTCCAGAGCACACAAATTCTGCTCCTCTGATTCTCTAAACCAAGAACTAGAAATAATCAAAAATACAGCCATACTAAATGGATATAATCTTAAAATAACTCAATCATCAGTCACCTTCCCACACATCAACCCCAGACAAGAAGAAGTCCATAGGATTCCCATACCTTAGGTCAAAGGCATCTCCGAACATCTTTCAAAAATTATGAAGAAATACAATTTTGCCACTACTTACAAACCTATCAACCAAATCTATAACTTGTTACCTTATCCTAAGGACAAACTCTCACCTCTGATATTACCTGCCTTTTATGAGATCCCATGCTCCTGCAAATTGTCTTACTTTGGTCAGATTGGTAGGTCTGTTCAGAAACACATCTCAGAACATCAAGACCACATTCATCTTTTCAAACCGCAGAAATCTGGTCTCTCCCAACATGGAGTTGAAAATCCAAACCATAGAATCCATTGGGAGAAGTCGAAACTTTTACACAGATCTTTATATAAATATGAACGTTTTAGTGATGAATTCACCACAGGTTTCGGTATATAAAAAAATATATATATATATTTCAGGCAACAGGAATGTAAATACAAAACAAACTATGGAAAAATACTAACACAGCTGCTTACAAAAACCGGTTTTTGTATTTAGAATATCGGGGTGCATATGCACTACCCCTGTACACGGTTAAGTGCTCAGGTGCCTTCGAAGCCTTACTACTACATTCAAATTCACCGATTTTGATGAAATTTTTTTCAGTTGTGTATGAAACATATCACAGATAGCATTCCTAAATAAACTTTGGAAATTTTCCATTTGGCAACTTTTTTATTTACGATCCCTCTCTCTTTCTAATTTCATCAGCTATCCAGCAGGTAAGAAAATAATTAATCTAGTGCAATCCATATACTGTTGAGTAGCCAGCAGCAGAAATGACCAGCTAGTGTTATGAATTCTATTATGTACTGTAAGCTTTTGATTGACTTGATATTACATTAATGGTTTGATATTATAGGACATCAAAGGGACCTTAAAATATCTTTTTTTTTTTAACTAAGAATATGTGGCAGTTCATAAGTTATCTCTTATATCCACTGAATTAGTAAGCTATTTTTCATGCTTCTGTACTGAGACAAATTTTAAAAATTCATTGTGTGTGTGTATGCATTTTAGTGAATTTTTTATTTCTTAGAGCCGACCTTTTGGAGTAGCTATACTATTTGCTGGTGTTGATGAGCGAGGCCCTCAGCTGTAAGTATTTCAAGTTATTTTTTATGAATATTTTCTAGCTAAATTATATTTATCTGAAATGCTTTTATCATTCTTATTTGCCCAGAGACTTATATTCAGTACTTTTATGTTTACCCACTATTCAAATATTCTTAGTTATTTAATGAAATTAGAGCTGTAATTTCTCACTGTTTCACTTTACTTTGACAGATTACAAAAATTAATTCCACTTAGTCCAAAAGATTTCTACACAACTTTAAAACAATTAATAGAAATCAGGCTGCTTTGTAGGAAACATGCTGATTTACCAGCATTGACCTCTGTTACGTACTACCTAAGATAGTTGTCCCTCAGAAACTCAAGAGATTCATTCTCTTTTTTACCCAGATGCTGTCTCGTCATTCTAGTCTATATTACCATAATTAAAGTCACCCATAATGATTACCCTTTTCTAAGTATCTGGATCAATTTGCCTACACATCTCCTTCTTACTGCCATCCACATTACTAGATCTATAGCAACACTCAACTAGATATTTCATTCTGTTCACCTCCACCCTCACATCATGCTGCTTCAAACCCACTGCCAATGTTCACTCCTTTCATCTCCATCTGAGATGGATATAACTCTTCTGCTACCATCAACAGCACTTCCTTGTTTCTTGCCTATCCATCCATCTCTATTCCTGTCAGAACATCATCCTTATCTAACCATATCTTGCTTATTTCAACAATTTTTGGGTGAAATTAATGGTACTCTATTAATAGTATAATTTTTATTTCCTTTAATTTGAATACTTCTGACATTTGTAAATATACATACTTGCTTATTTCTGGTTCTGTAACAAGCATCCTCAACCCCACTCCTTAGATGTGACTGCTCCATTCCCGTCACTCGTTTCTGTCATCACTGATCTTGTATCTCTCCTTAAACCTGTTTGTTTCTCTCACAAATTATGGTCATCTGAATCATTTCTTATACACATGTCCATCCACTCTTCTCATACAGTGTCTCCCTATCCTTTTTGACCTCCCTCGGTTTCCTATTTGTTTTGTGTTCCTTATCCTTCATCATCTCCATTCATGCCACTCACCTGCGTTCACTAGTTCTACTACCTTACTTGCCTGTTGTTCCACGTCACCTTTACCACCTCTTGCTTCCTCAGGTCTTTCATTAACTCATCACTTCCTCTTACAGCATCAATTTTTCCAGCTGACTCATGCCAAATCCATTTAAATGTAGTCCATCTCTTTTATACAGCTCCATCCATCCTTCAAGTTCTATCCTATTATTATCATATCCCTCATAATTATCATATGCCATATATCCTTCAAAGTACTATCATATTAGTGTAGGATACATCATCAGCAGTCAGATAATGATTTAAGATTTCTTAAAGTCATCATTAATTTTCTCCTATAACACTTTTCTGGTTAATATAAGTTCATGTAGTTAGTGGACATATAGATTTCCATTTACCAGTAGAAGTGTAAAGTTTTTCAGAAAATACTTGAAAACAGATAACAAATGGCATAGATAGGTAGTGCAAGGATATACTTAAATCACTAAGTTTTGCAAATATAGATATGTAAATAATGGACATAACTGTAAGGAATTAAGATAAATACAGAACTTACTTACACTGGAAATAAATTACAGTTATCCCTCAATTATTCAACCACACTGAGAGAACAATTTGCCATTCAGGTAATGAAGAGTTGGACAACTGAAGGTACAGTTACAACTGTTGAAAAATTTTAAATTATAATGTGATACTATACATGATGTTAAATAGATGAATGCTTGATCTGTAATTATTAGAATTCAAGGAAAAGACACTGAAATTATCAAATAATAAATTATTTAATAATTTAATACAGTCAGGAACATCGAGCAGGATAACTTCCAAAAGTAAATTTTAGAAAATCGTTTAAGTTTGGTTAAATGAATAGAAAACCCTCGAGACTGCAAGGTAAAAGAAGGAAGAAGAAGAAGTATGAGTTTGGACAACGAATATGGACTCGACAGCTTTCTATATACAGTATTTTTAATGAAAAATTAGCTTTTGTCTAAAACTTTAGTCTTATTCCAGTGAATCCTCTGTCTAGTAAATATTGTGTAACTAGCAAGACAAGACTTATGGAACTGGATGGTAATCTTGGTGTTCTTTCAAACATATTTGATTAGACTGATCCATCTGTAGAATAGATGCCAGTAGGCTAAATATAGTGTGGAGATGATAAAAAAATAGGTTAGTTCAGGAGCATATCTGTTAAGCAGTTGATGGGATATTCTCAGGACCAGAAACCTTTTTATTATCCATCTTTTTCAAGATTCTCATGTTGTCTTTCTGGCAGCATGCCATAAAAGGCATGTGATGCTGGAGTGGGATCATCTATGCAGAAGTTAGACGATAAGGATGCCAAGAGGCAGTTTAATCTTCAGGTGAATCTTTAGAGTACAGATGGACAGAAATTGCAATCAACATCTTTTTTGAGGGATCAGAAGGCACAATTGTCATTGACACAGGCAGTAAGTTTCTACATTTATCACTTTCAAAGTCAGACTTTAGCTCTGTTAACCCATTCCTGGATGCTGACAATGTCAAGTTCTTTCCTAATATCCTCGTTTTTAATATGATATAGCCATTGATGCCATCTGTTCACGCCTATAATCTTTCTCAGGACTCTCATATCTGCAGTCTCTAGTCTTGGGTCAAGTGTTTTACTTCTGACCAAGCACTGAGATTCATAAGTTAAAACTGGTTTGAACACTGTCTTGTATACAGCTAATTTAGTGTTCCGACTAATTTCTCTCTTATTCCATATGAATTTATTCAATTGATTCCCACCATACCAGCTTTGCTGATTTTGTTGTCTATTTCTATATTTAATTTACCATCTTCACTAACAATCGTGCCTAAGTAGTTGAAATGTTTTACTTGTTCCACAGGTTCTCCATTCACAATACAGTTGATATTTTCAATGATTCTGCCTATTTTCATGTCTTTGTCTTTTTATTGCTGACCTTCATACCATATCTATTACAACAGTTATTTAATTTAGTCAGAGAATTTTTCAGACTTGTAGCAGATTTATTTAGAAGATAACATCATTTGCATAAAGCAAAGAGCTGACATTAACATGTCCAATTTTGATATCATGTTTAATACCACTTTCCTTCATAATGTGATCCATATAGATAGTGAATAACAGAGGGGATAATGTACATCCTCGTCTCACACCAGATTTAACATTAAACCATCTTCCTGTACTTCCTTCAATTCTAACTGCTGACTTACAACTCAAATAAAGACTAAGTATTGCTTGATATAATGCTCCATTGACACCATATAACTGTAGCGTATTGAATAGCTTCTCTCTTGGCACCTTGTCATATGCCTTTTCCAAATCGACATAACTTAAATACAGATCTTTGTTATATTCCCATGCTTTCTCGACTATTTGTCGTAAAGTGAAGATCTGATCCTGACAGCCTCTATTTGGCCTGAATCCAGTTGTTCTTCATCCAGCTTTTCTTCCACAATTCTTCTCAACTGTTTCTCACGTATACTTGCATAGATCTTGCCAGGAACACTCAATAGGGAAATAGCTCTGTAATTCTCACATTCAGTTTTATTTCCCTTTTTATATATGGGTACTATGAGAGTTCTACTCCAATCATTGGAAATTCCAATGATTGGAGTAGAGAGATTAGAGAGATTGGAGAAAATCATTGGAATTTCCAATCATTGGAAATTCCAATGATTGGAAAATCCCTCTGTCCACGCTTTCTGAACTATGCAGTGCAGCCACTGTAAGACTTTTATACCATCATACTTCAGCATTTCTGGTCGAATATCATCTACTCCTGCTGCCTTTCCACATTTCAAGCCTCTGATGGCTTTTTCTATTTCAAGTACGGGTATGTATTCCTGACTGCAGGCCTGGTCAGTGTTTATTGCCACTGTGCTGTCATCACTGCTTGTTTCATTTAGCAGTTTTTCAAAGTACAGTGGTATCTCGCTAATCCGAACTAATAAAACCCTCGTTCTCGTTCGGATTAGCGAAAAGTTCAGATGAACGAATTTTCCCCCAAGAGACAACAATAACTAGCGTTTAAGACAAAAATAATCAGATTCTAATGGTACATCAATTTAATTCTGTAAATAAATGAAGTAACTGATAGAAAAAAAGCTACTGTACTGTAATGTTGAAAAATAAAAATTAATACAGCACACAAGTTTATTTTAGTAAAACATTTAGTTTGTATGTATCTGTATTGTTGAGAATTCTGATTTAATAAAATTGCATAGTTCAGTACATAACTTAATTTGCTTAAAAAATATCACTTTCTGGTACACAACACAAAAAAAAGTTTCACAAAATAACATAAAAAATTTTTTTGATTTCTTTGTAAAAAAAGTCACTGATTTTCTTTGGCTTCTTGGAAGCTCAAAAAACTTTTTCGAATGCTTCTTCTCGGAGCTGCATTAGCAATAAAATTTTGTCGAATGGCGTATCATTCTGTTTAGCCCATTCTATACACATATTAAAGCTGTCAGCTGCCCTTCACATTTTAATTTTTATTCTTCACGTTCTTTATCATCATCTAATTCATTCTGTACCGTGATATTTATAATTTCAGCATCTGATTTCATTTCGATTTCACTTTCGGTTCTACCTTTAATCCATTCCATAATATCTGTTTGAGAAATTTCAATATCTGGATTTATATTTTTAACCAAATTATGCACATTTTGAATTTCCTCTTTTTGTGTATCACCGTCGTTATACTGTACTGTAATAATAATAAAATAAATAATAATAGTTAATATAAAGATAAAGAGCTAATAAGCTTCATTTCAGCGATATAAACATTATTTAAATTAAGGGGATATTAAATCCCACATTGTTTTAAAACCATCATTCTATATTTTGGTTTAACCAATAAGAATACAATTTGGTCGGCTAAATCCCAAATTGCCAGCCCATCCTCGTCCGTTCAGTATCCAAGTAGATACCCAACAGGGTGCACCACGAGAAGGTGAGGATTGGACATTAGGTCAGAAGCCCTGGTCAGTTCTCCGCATTCCTTTAAAGGCTGTGTGGAGGTCTCCTCTCAGTTATACAGCTTTGACCCTTAAGCACCCTAAGGGGTGCTTAAGGGCAGGAATTTGATGATGATGATTGTTTTAAAACCGAATTAGAAACTCAAAGATTGGAATCAGAAAGTTTCTGATTCCAATCTTTGAGTTTATTATTCGGTTTTAAAACAATGTGGGATGTAATATCCCCTTAATTTAAATAAAGTTAAAATAATAATTATTAAAAAAAATAGTACACAAAATAATAATACGTCATAAATTTTTTTTTTTTTTTTCAATCTGCAGTTCGGATTACTGGAGGGTTCAGACTAAAGAGGTTCGGATTAGCGAGATACCACTGTAATTACTCCATACTTCAAGAATATCTTTTTCTCCTGTTTTCATGTCACCTTTATCATCTCAAATTCCTTTTACAGCACTCTTTTCTTCATTCCTAAGCTTCGGTTTTCTGCATTCCTTTAAAGGCTATGCGGAGGTCTCCTCTTAGTTATACAGTTTTGACCCTTAAGCAGCACCCCTTGAGCCACTTATGATAACTGTATTTAACTGTTGTGGAACACTTATTTTTTGGAAAACCATGATTTGGATATTGGGTGGGAATTTTAAATAGTGTGGAGAATGAAGGTCCTCACTCCAATATGGATAATTTCTGTGACATGATCACAAGTATCTGGGTCTGGAGAACAAAAACAGTAATATGGAAAAGAGGATTAAAACTATTGAAAATCTTTCCACTTGGCATTTATTGTTATCCCAAAGGATGTGAGATTGTGAATGACTGAGTATGGGGGGGGGGAGCATTCCATTAAATGATGAAACTTGGATTGAGATTGTGATCTGAATTACAAAAAGAGCAGTTACTACAAGAATGTACTCAAGGAGACATAATTAAGAATAGATCCAGAGTATTGGTGAGTGAAGGGGACCATCACAAATTCTGTGTGGAGGATGAATAATTTGGTTTAGGTCATTGCTTTCAGCATATATCTTAGCTTTTCTTTCAGCTTGTCACTAGAATTGGAAAGAGGTAACCAGTTGGAGTTGAGGACATTAAAGTCACCAAGAAAGATGACCTTACTGTTAGGCTAGCTGGATTGCAGTAAATCAAGCTTCAAGGATAAATAGAAGTCAGATTAGTTTTCAGAATTCTGGATGCAGCGGAGATAACAGATTAATGATTCATAGTGTTGCAAGGAAATCTTAACCCATATAACATTAAAACAATTCAGATTTAAGATTTGGCATCCTCTGACAAGAAATATTCGAATGCACAAATTCATTCGAATTTGTGCATTCGCCCAATTCAGTCTCCATTCCATAACATGGTCTCGACAGTGCCTCTCACATACACACCATTACATGTCCTCCTTCCAAGTATGATCAGCATCAGTGTGTTTAGGCCTCCAGTAAGCATGATTATGTTTCATTTAGTAATAAAATCTACCACCTAATAGGTCCAGCAGGCATGTCCTCTGTATTCTAGTTGAATTTAAAAAAATAAATAAAATAATATAAAAAAAAAAAAAGACACTCACTGTAGTGAACATCTAGGCAAAGAAATAGTTTGCTATAGTGCAAAGTTCACTATTGTGAATTTAGTAAAAAATAAAATTGCCCCCCTCTCTCTCTCTCTCTTGAGAACTCAACACTACGGACATAGGGTACACCCGGGGCGTTGGGCTGACCACCTTATCCTGTGAACGGTTTGAGGTCTGATGATTAATAAACCCTCGACACCACAAGGGAAAAGGAAGATGAGATGAGATAAAATTGCCTATCCCTCTTTCCAGGAAATAACTACCCAAAAGGAAGGTTTGGCATTTAGTTAGTCATACTTCATTTTAATAGGGCTGTTATGATCATCACTTACCTTCTCCTGAGCTTTTTTTTTTTTTCACTCCCATAAAATGTTTGAAATATGTAGTGCAGTACTACTAAGGATTTCTTTTTTCTAAATTTAGAATTTTTTTGTGTTTGTTAAAATTTATTAGTCTCCTTTCCCACATTTAAAAATAAATAAATAAATAAAAAATAATTACTTCCTCCCAATACATAGTTTTAAGTATTAGTAGCTGGCAGTTATGAAGTGCTTTGACCATTAAATAGGTAAGGACTAACTTACAAGATAAACTAGTAACCAGTAGCATGTGGAATTTTGACTTCCACAGTACACACTGCTACTTGAGAAAGAACTAAAAAAAAAAAAAAAAAAAAAAGAAAGAAATGATTATTAAATATTCAGTATACATTATAGCCGAGACAACATAATTTACTCTGAAGAGTGATAAGTTTGGAGAAAACTGTAACTTGAGGTCTAAACAGTGGAAATGGTGGGAAATCATACCTACCTTGAGAACTAAACCAAAGGGGATTTGTAGGAACTATACATAAAGCTGCAACATGAAAAAGTACAGATTCAACCAATAATGGAAAACGTTTTAAGAAAAAAGAGAACTAGAAGAGTGTGAAATTATGAAAGTGAAAATGCGAAATTAACATTTAAATTAATGTCACTTATTTGAAATTTTCATAATGAACTAAATATGTGCAGCTCATCCCACTAAAGTCAAAAATAAGCTGAAAACTTAGTCATTCAACTTTATAGTTGGTCACTTACAATTACGGAGATAACAGATTAAAGATTCATAGTGAAGCAAGTGACAAAGTTGTATTTCCCTTTCATAGTGACAAAGAAAGGGAATAAAGTGATGAACAGCTGGCATAAGTTGATATTGTTCTCTTAAAACTAAATTTTTAAAAAAATGGTTTAATATACAATATTTCTTTAATTTGAAATTTAATTAAAAGTTATCAATTTTTTTGGATAACAGCTTATTTTGTATTTCAAAAGTTAATTTTCTATCCATAATTTTTTGTAAAATTATTGTTTGACAGTCAGACATGCTTTAATTCCTTTTCTAATGAAAAAGTATTTTATATGCATGATTTTGAAAGGAAAGGACAATTCAAGGTAAACTAGCATGCAGTAGCATATAAAATTTCGACTGCACTACTTCAATTTTACATGGAACTCTTTTGTGTATGGGAGGATGACTTGAATGACAGAATTAATAATGTTGGAATAGTAAAAGTAATTAATTAGAATGTGATACTAGCATAAACATTTTTGTTCTTTTATTTATTGCTGCATCATCATTAAAATTTGAGAAAAATCAATTTTTGCAGATCTAAGAAAGATTTGTTGTTGCTTTAACAGAAAATACACGATGTTTATTTTAAAACTTTGTTTAGCCAGCTGACACATGAGATATAACTTCATTCCATGGATAACATTTTACCATGCAGAGTTCCTACATGGAAAAGTGTTAGGAATTATAGTACATTGTTCCCTTTTAGGGCCTCTCTCTCTTATCTCCAAGTTCAGAGTACAGTAGTTTGCATTTCTGTAGAATGCACAAGTTTTGTTTCCCTCTTTATATCAAAAGACCAAGTTTGCCAAGCTGTGTGCTTGCATTTATTTTGTACTAACATATTTGAAAGCTGCCCCCCCCCCCCCCACACACACACGTTTCTTGTGGACTTTTAACTTTTCTGTTTTTGGTATATTTAATTTTAAATATAAAATTAAAATCACTGTGTATCATGAAGAAAAATATCATCTAGTTTCTTCTTTGCTTTTGTTTTCTAGTTTTAAAACAGAATGCTAACAAATGTTATGCAGTATTTCCTATCATTACTCTCAACAGCTATATTTTGAGCTTTAGCTTACATTATTCTGTATTGGAAATGATCCCTATCACCATTCCTGACTTTGCATCATCAGCAAATACTTTGTATTTGCTGATGATGTATATAGTTGTATATTATTATCCGGTCTAACCCCATTGTCAGTGCTATATAAAGTAAACAACAGTGGCCCAAGTACAGAACTATAATATTTCACTGATTGCCCTACTTATTTTCAGGTCATCACCTCCATGCATTATGGTATGCCTCTTAATCAGCCATTCTCTTCTCCATGTTACAAGCCTGTTTTGCATACTCATCCCTTTGGGTTTGTATAATAACCTCCGTTGTAGAATCCTATCGAATTTTGCTTTACATAATTCATAAGTATTATGATACATATTCATTCCCATTATCTAATTCTACATTCACTATTATAAAATGTGAGTAAATTGCTAAAGCAAAGCCTACTCTTAACAAAGCTGTGCCTCTCCTCTAGTGATCCAGGATCTGCATTCAAAGGTTGGCACCTTTGAATGCAGATCCTGGTTAGTCTATGCAAACCTGTTCCTTCACCGATACTGATCGGTTTATAATTGGTTGTTTCTCTCTTAGCTATACCCTTGTATAAAGAAATTATGTTGTCCTTCTTTCAGTCATTAGTAATTGTGTATGTGTTCCATGCACAAACTCATTCATTTCTGTCCTTTCATCTAGCTCAGATAGTTAACTGGTCTGAAAGGGATATATACTGAAGTGATCACTGAATTCAACTATTTCTAAAGCACCTGTTACTTTCCTTCCCTCTGCATTTACAAAGTTTATTCTTCTGTTGGTCATTTTGTCTTTTTTGTACTACTCATATAGCAAAAAACCTCTCATATTTGTCATGGCTACAGTGAGAAAGATGAAATAAGACTACAAATAGTAGTTAGCCTTATTTTGTCTTTTTCACCGTTACCTTTTCCCTGAAAAGTTAATGTCATTAGTGTACACGTTTTCTATTTATGCAGCTCCTGCTGTGTCTGAGTCTTATTCATCCTTGTAACACCCATGCCAGCCATTCTTTCGACTCCATGCATAACATGACATGCAGTCAGATATTGCGTCCTTCATTCACTACTAATTCCTCTGCCATACAGTTTTCATGCCAAGACACTGCTTGAAGCTGCATTCTCAATTTGTCATAATCACCTATCTTATAGTTCAATATACATGTAAACCTCGATATATGAGGTTAATACATGCAAGGAGTGTACCATGCATATTGAAACTGCATATATTGAAGTTTAAAAACAGTGGGAAAAATCCTAATTTATTCATGCATGATGTTCTGGAACATTCATTAGAAGATTTAATTATACCTTTTAAAATGTGTTTAACTGTGTACATTGAGAAGAATACACTGGTGTCCAAATGCAAGGCTGAACTACATTTTTATCTTTCCTAAGGACGTAGTTAAGGAATTAATGTACAGTGCTTACAGAAAACTGTGTGGAAAGACTCTTCAGTATGGAATATGTCCACCCCAAACTGCAATGCAGCTCTCACAGTGTCATACCACACTTGGCACCAAGCAATTCAATAATTCTTGAGTCAAACTGGCCCACTCCTCCTCCTTCATAACAAGGATAAGACCGTGTTTGTTTTCTGGGGGGGGAATTTCAAGCAGCAATACATCTCCCTATTGCATCCCAAATGTATTTTATGGGGTTGAGATCTGAGGGGCATGCTGGCCACTCGATTTGATTAATATCCTCAGTTTCCAGAAGTATCTCCACAGCTCGTGTACAGTGTGGTATTGACATTAATGCAAAATGGAGTCTTTGCCTACAGTACCATACAATAATCGAACATGACGTCGAAGAGCTTCAGTGTAATATTGTTCACCAGGCACAGTCCCATTTTTCAGATTTTTAGCTCAATGTATCCATTAAGCATAATGCCTCCCCACACCATGACCCAAGCACCGCCATATCTATTTCAAGAATTCTTATGGTGATAAGCAGTAACACTTTCATGCCAGATCAAGTGTCATCTAGAATCAGGGGAAAGACTAAAATGACTCATCTGTAAAGAGTACATTAGCCCATTGGTATCTTATCCAATTTTCATGGATACAACACCACTGAAAATGTACAATGAGCTGTGAATAAAGGGATGCAGACTATAGGCCTTTTGGTGTATAGGCCTACTCGTCACAGACATCTTGTCAAGATATTCATGTACCTGTTTTTTGAATGGAGCCGGCTTGCAAGCTGGACCTGCCTTAGTGGGTCAAGTGCATTTTGCTGTTATATCCAAAAATCTGTCTTCGCGGTAGTGTGAGGGTGACCTCTTAGCAAATGTCTGGAACACATTCCATTGGTTTGAAACACTTTCCACAGCCTGGATACAACACTATGTGAGATTCAAAACTCTGGCAATATCAGTAATTCTACAGCCTTCTTCAAGCTTTCCAATAATTCTTTCCTACATGAAATCATCGAGATATCTTTGAGATATTACAAGACATCCAAATTTGCAACTTTATTCCTTTATGAAAAGAGCTTCCCTCAAATGCAATTCACTTAGTTCAGCCTTTTGCCTTTTATCTTGTTGACCCACATGATCCATTTGTATACGATTTAAAAATTTGAATGTGTACCCACTTTCTACTTGAAATTGGCAGTTATACAAATTGCCACAAACTGATTTGTCTCTAAATTTGTGGTTGTAATCTTCGAAAAGAGTGTTTGCCCTTATATTTTGGCACCAGTGTATAAGGAATAATGAAAAGTCAGTAAGCTAAAAACGTTTATTATCATATAAAATGAGCTACAAAATGAGTGAAAAATAGATATACTGCTTTCTAGAAAAATATTTGCCAAGCATCGTTTGGCTGATTGTTTTTGTTGACCGGTTCTTTTTATCATCATACAATTTATGATAACAGTTAATTCTGTTCTCTAGGTTTGGTGAACTAATTTACTTCATTCCACATTTATATCTAAATCCGTAATTTGATTTTTAATATAAGTTTCTATCTTTCACAACTTCTGCTTGAATTCCTTTAATGAGACATGTTGAGGTGTAGCACCATTCCAATGATTGCCTTGCTTTGACTGTTATCAAACCATTTAATAAGGTAAAGTTTTGTATCCAAAATAATAACTTCCTATTTTTTCATATCACTTTTTCTTTGACACATCTGCCTTGGTGGGCACTAAACAAAACTGTGCTTTCCTACTCCACACCATTATGCTTATGGCAGCATAATGGTGTGGCAGATGCATAATCTGGCAGCACCGTTTGTTTGTATTGATTAAGATTTATCTTTCAATGCATTTCACAATCCACAGGCCAGGCTCTTTAGAATAGTATAGCCTGTGGCATTCGTCCAAATATGATTTGCTCCGTTATTTCTTTCTCATGCCAAAATGCCTCAAATCCATTGCCTGTATTACTCATACTGTCACTACCATCATTTGGAATTTCTGCTCTATTTGGTTTTAATCACTCTGCAGTCTGTAATACTTCATGTTGGAGGCTTAATGGATTTTTTACAACACTCAAAAAGAATTAAAATAGAATTTAATACTTCCTATATTTCGTCCTAGTCACTAGGACATCTACAGGGATTACAAAAACAATTAATGTAACATATGCACAAATAACAAACAGTACTAAGCCCAACCACGTGGGTGACACTAAAGTCCTATCTAGGTAGAGCGCCCTCTAAGGGCGCTCTACCTAGATAGTAGGTGGCCTGGAATGTAAGGTGGGAACTCTGGTGATGAGTGTTTCCCAAATCTTCGGAAGCTTAATGCAACCATATTTATTGAGATTTGGTTGGTTTTTGAGAGCTGCTGCTGCTTCTAAGAAAAGTCTCTCTTTCTTGAATTTGCTGTGGTGGAGCATGGTGGTTTTCTTCCATGATACTCTGTGGGTGGTGTCCAAAACATGGTCAGCCAAGCCTGAATAGCCATAGTTGTGTTTGAAGATGTAAGACTTGTGTTCCTCTAGACGGATGGATGCTGATCTGCCTGTCTGTCCAAAGTACGCCAGCTTACAGGAACAGGGTACTTTGTAAACTCCAGGCAGAGAGAGAGAGGAGGGAGCTGATCTTTCGTAGAACGGATAAGGGTAGCCAGTTTGCGGTGGGGCTTATATGCTGTGTGTAGATTGTACTGTTTTAGTATCTTGGCTATTTTTTCAGATGTGCCACGGATGTAGGGTATGGTGATGGCATTTTTAAAATCTTGTTGACGAGAAGGAAGGGGAATGGGGGAGGAGTTGATTATTTTTTTGATACTGTGATTGCTGTAGCCATTGGAGAGGAAAGTGCTGTGTATGTGGTTAAGCTCATTAGTGAGGGCAGTTCCACTGGAACAAAGATTGTGGGCTCTCTTGGTAAGAGTTTTAATAATGCCATATTGTTGAGATGGGTGGTGGGAGAGTTTGTGAATGTATCTGCCTGTGTGTGTGTGGGTTTTCTGTATACGGTGAAGGGAAACTCATCACCAGAGTTCCCACCTTACATTCCAGGCCACCTACTACCGCCCTTAGAGGGCGCTCTACCTAGATAGGACTTTAGTGTCACCCACGTGGTTGAGCTTAGTATTGTTTGTTATTTGTGCATATGTTACATTAATTGTTTTTGTAATCCCCATAGATGTCCTAGTGACTAGGACGAAATATAGGAAGTATTAAATTCTATTTTAATTCTTTTTGAGTGTTGTAAAAAATCCATTAAGTCTCCAACATGATGTCCTCACAGCACTTAAGCCTCTACACACACATTCTAATCATCCATGGATAAGAACTAGCATGCAAATCCAAGCAATACAGTAAGTCAAAACTACGACTATCTAGGCAACTAAATAGGCTGGCCTTTTTAAAATGATGTCGGGACACAAGAGTGATACCAAACTACGTTAAAATGAAGATCAATTTCCATTCTAAAAAAGCACTTCGTATATATAACCGTGCCAGCCAGGCATTACTCCGCAAGCAAATCGCCTCTACACGTGCTTCCCTCGCAGTGACGAACGCCGCCATTGGCTCCTTACATTCAGAGCTCTCCACCGTTCTTAACCCTGAACTTTGGTCGATTCTTTCTGGCATTTCGGAAACTTCCGCACAGAGAGAATTCCAAAAAATAAAAAATAAACACATCAAGAAATTTAGCAACCTTGTGAAAAACAAACCACAACCACAAATTCAACCGCTCCAGACAGTAATAAAGCTCTCTTCCAAAAGGCTCAACGATGATGCCGTAATCGCCCTTTGCCTTGGCCATAATTTTGCCGTCGCTCCGAAGGAAGTGCCGGTGCTTGACGTAATGGTGAACATCGAACGTGGAATCGGTCGCTTACCGTCAGAGATAGCTAACAACATCACACTTGACATAGCCAACATCCCTGCGCATTCTTCGCTGCCAAAAAGTAATGTATCATATGCCCAATGCACGGCTCTCCTGAAACTACGTAAAGAAAAAAGTATCGTCATCACCCGAGCAGATAAGGGTAATGCCACAGTCGTTCTTAATACCAGTGAATATAATCGTAAAATGAACATTATCCTCTGCGATCGCGCTACCTACATCCCGCTAGAACACGACCGCACAAAAACACAAGTTAAGAAACTAAAAATTTTACTCAAAAAAGTATCTTCCTGGCCCCCTGATGTCACGAAAAAACTTAAACCTTTCCGCTCCCATCCCCACCGAATATACGGTTTACCAAAAATCCACAAACCCAATTCCCCACTCAGGCCTATAGTAGATGCTACCAATGCACCTTGCTATAGACTATCTAAACAGCTGGCCAACTCTCTGATTCCCCTCACCGGAAGGTCCCCTTCCTATATAAAAAACTCAATGAACTTTAAAGCCCTCACAGAAAATTTAACCTTGAAGAAGACAGACATATTGGTAAGCTTTGATATCTCCTCTTTGTTTACCAATATTCCCTTAATTGACACCTTATCTCTCTTAGAAAACGTTTTTCCCTCTGACATCTTAGATCTCTTTTCCTTTGCCATTAACTCTGGGTATTTCTCTTGGAACAACAAAATCTACAAGCAGATAGAGGGAACTACCATGGGTTTCCCCCCCTCTCTCACCCCCCCCCCCCCCTGCCAATTTCTATATGGAAGATTTCGAAAAACCAGCCATAGACTCAGCCCCACTCAAACCTTCTATCTGGCTAAGATATGTAGATGATGTGTTCTCTATTTGGCCTCATGGCCCAGACACGTTAGACTCCTTCCTCAGTCATCTCAATAGTCTACATCCAAGAATCCAGTTCACTATGGAAAAGGAAAAGAACAATTGTTTACCCTTTCTAGACACCTTAGTCACACGCCTGCCTAATAATACACTTACCTTCACCGTATACAGAAAACCCACACACACAGGCAGATACATTCACAAACTCTCCCACCACCACCCCTCTCAACAATATGGCATTATTAAAACTCTTACCAAGAGAGCCCACAATCTTTGTTCCAGTGGAACCGCCCTCACTAATGAGCTTAACCACATACACAGCACTTTCCTCTCCAATGGCTACAGCAATCACAGTACCAAAAAAATAATCAATTCCTCCCCCATTCCCCTTCCTTCTCGTCAACAATATTTTAAAAATGCCATCACCATACCCTACATCCGTGGCACATCTGAAAAAATGGCCAAGATACTAAAACAGTACAATCTACACACAGCATATAAGCCCCACCGCAAACTGGCTGCCCTTATCCGTTCTACGAAAGATCAGCTCCCTCCTCTCTCTCTCTCTGCCTGGAGTTTACAAAGTACCCTGTTCCTGTAAGCTGGTGTACTTTGGACAGACAGGCAGATCAGCATCCATCCGTCTAGAGGAACACAAGTCTTACATCTTCAAACACATTCAGGCTTGGCTGACCATGTTTTGGACACCACCCACAGAGTATCATGGAAGAAAACCACCATGCTCCACCACAGCAAATTCAAGAAAGAGAGACTTTTCTTAGAAGCAGCAGCAGCAGCAGCTCTCAAAAACCAACCAAATCTCAATAAATATGGTTGCATTAAGCTTCCGAAGATTTGGGAAACACTCATCACCAGAGTTCCCACCTTACATTCCAGGCCACCTACTACTGCCCTTAGAGGGCGCTCTACCTAGATAGGACTTTAGTGTCACCCACGTGGTTGGGTTTAGTATTGTTTGTTATTTGTGCATATGTTACATTAATTGTTTTTGTAATCCCCGTAGATGTCCTAGTGACTAGGACAAAATATAGGAAGTATTAAATTCTATTTTAATTATTTTTGAGTGTTGTAAAAAATCCATCAAGCCTCCAACATGATGTCCTGACAGCACTTAAGCCTCTACACACGTAGTCTGTAATACTCTCCCACTCATCCAACATGTCTGTGCTTCCCAGAATGTGATAGTTATAACTATCACATTCTGTTCCTGTTCTGGCAAACTGTTCCTTCCGATTTCAGTTATTCTTTCTGTACTGTCATTGTCATTATCTCAGACTTTATGATATATCTGCCCCAGCTCACATGCAATCATATCCTACCTTGCCTAGCTTCTCTGACTAACCGTATTTGCTTATTCACAGAACACATTTTATCCACACACCTAACACCAAATCCTTTCAACCATTAGAACCACCCCACACATCATCATACTGTATTCCATTTCTTCTGCAGAGAAGTATGCATTTTTCATCATTAACAGTCACATCTCTCCTTCTTAGCTGAGTCATGTTACCTTGGCAACATGCCCACACATTTTTTTTTTTTTTAGCAACTCTTTCATATTTTTTCTCATGTGTACTTGCCTCCTTTCAAGTCATTTGTGCCATATAATTCAGTCATATCTTTCACTTGGTCTACCTACTTTTTGTAGCCTTCACAAATCTGCACTTTGGAAAAATGCTTTCATTATTTGCTCATCCAGCACACACCTAATCATAGATCCACTTTCACCTTCCTTGTTTTTTTTTTCTGATCCAAAACGTTTACTTAAAATCAGAATTTTTACCATGCTGCTGTGTTTTCTTATGTCTGAATGACAGTTATCTTTAAAAGACAATCTTAAAATATGCTATGCTATATATATATATATATAAACTAAATATTTAATAATTTGCTTCATTTTATAGATATCATATGGATCCTTCAGGTACATATGTCCAGTATGATGCTAAGGCTATAGGATCTGGATCTGAAGGAGCACAGCAAGCTCTTCAAGAAGCTTATCACAAAGTATGTCATCATTTTAAATATTGAATGATAATAAGCACTGAAATTAATAGCATGAATTGATACCATGATTATGTTTTTCTCCTTTTTTTTATGTTACTGACTGATAAACTGGCAAATTTTTATATTTATTTTTATTCTCCTTTAGGCTATGACATTACAAGAAGCATTAAAGTCAGCATTAACTATTCTCAAACAAGTAATGGAAGAGAAATTAAACTCTACAAATGTTGAGGTATTACATTAATTTATTAAGATATTTATGAGTATTATAAAAATATTTTCATTTTTTTTCAAAAATAAGTAGAAAGAAATTATGAGGACATAATTTCTGTGTCCAGTTTTTTTGCATTCTATATCAGTATCAGTGTGGCGTATTGCCAAACATGCTTTAATCTAGTTAGTCTTCAGAAATAGCAGAGGTTTTATGAAACAAGAACAACCTATAAAAACACAGATGTACACTCTAAAAATGTTAAATTATTACATTAACTTTAAGAAATTTATAATGAGTGTTATAAAAATGTTTTCATCTTTTTCAAGAATGATAAATAGCAAGACATTTGAGGACCGAAAAAAAAATACATACACATGCCTGTTTTTTGCATGCTATGTCAATATATCAACTACAGACCCATCTGTCTATTAGCGCACACACACACACACACACACATAAAATATTCACTAGAGTCATACTAAAGAGAATACAAACCTCCATCAAAGAAAATAGCTGCAAAGAACAGGCCAGTTTCAAAAAAAGGCTTTTCGACAATAGATCACATTCAAACTATTACTCAGCTAACAGAAAGATGCAGTGAATACCAGATTCCACTTTGTCTTCTTTTAATAGATTTTAAAAAGGCACTTGACACTGTTGAACATAACATGGTATTCCAAGCTTTAATAGAACTAGGCATTGTGAAAGTATACATCCAACTCATAAAAGATATCTACAAAGAAGGCACAACAAATATCACCTGATTAAAATTAACTTGAGTAGAAGAGTACGTCAGGGCAATGTCTTATCACCCTGATAAAATTTCTTCACATCTACTCTGGACAGTATCATTCAAAAAACTGACATGAAAGGTAGAATAAACATTGATGGCTAAATGTTAAATATCCTATTATTTGCCGATGATGTGGTATTAATATCTCACTCACCCAAACTCTTAGAATCAATGCTGAATAACAAAACTGCCAAAAAATTGGATTGGAAATACATCTGGACAAAACAAGATGAATGAAAAACAAATACTGTAAAGATTATATAATCACTCTAGAACCCCACACCATTGAAAAAGTTGAAGATTACATCTACCTCGGCCAGTCCATAAAAATGAATAATGACATATCAAATGAAATAGCAAGGAGAAAAAGAGCTGCTTGGATAGCCTTCAACAAAATAAAATCAACAATTACCAACCAAAACATAGAAATAGAAACGAGTCCATCTTTTCAATGGTCACATCTTACCAGCATTAACTTATGGCAGTGAAACATGAAATACAACTTTAAAAAAAGAACAAAGCTTAATAACAACTCAGCATGCAATAGAAAGAAGAATGTGCAATGTAAATAAAATAGACCACGTAAGATACACCGGCAGTGAAACATGAAATACAACTTTAAAAGAAGAACAAAGTTTAATAACAACTCAGCATGCAATAGAAAGAAGAATGTGCAATGTAAATAAAATAGACCACGTAAGACACACAGAAATCAGGAAGAAGTCTGGACTCAAAGATGTAGTAAAGCAATCTACAACAGCAAAAGAAGATGGGCAAGACATCTCACTAGAATGAGAGACAACAGATGGACAGCCAGAGTAACAAACGGGTATCCGAGAGATACCAAAAGGAAACCTGGAAGACCAGCCGTAAGGTGGGAAGACCCAATGATTAAGAAAGTCAGAAGAAAATGGAGAAGAAAGGCCCAAGACAGAATAGCTGGACTCTTTATGACCTGCAGTCATGGAGAAATCCTGACAGAAATCACAGGTCATCCATCAAGGTAAATCAATCTGTCAATATGATGTATTGACAGACATTCTTTAATCTAGCCAATCTTCAGAAGTTGCACAAATTTTATGAAACAAGAACAACCTACGCTTACACAGACATCTTATCCTATCAAAATTAGTTCTGATATGAGAAATTTTCACAAATGAAATACAACTGTATTGGATGGATCTGAATTTCAAACAAAATTTTTATAATTTTATAAGATGGTTAGCATATCTGTTCCTGCAGGTTTGAATCCTGCTGAGGATTATTTGAACATCCATGTGTGAATCATGGATGTTTGTAATTTTCTTTAGGTGGTAGATGAATTTCACCTGCCCATGCAAGGTCATCAACCCTGCTTATTGAAGCCCTGAAAGCATTTGAAAAAAATTCCGTGTTTGGTCTTTAGAGCCCCTGGGTTTCTGAGCTATGTAAAAAAAATCAATAAAACTGTAAAAAATATAAAAATTAATGAAAAAATAGAAAAAAAAATCTTAGCTCATTCACAGTACTAATGTAATGTACTATGGGCTTAAACCTTTCATGAATGGCATAAGTAAGTCTCATTGATAATTTCATAATGTGAAATTGGATAATGATACTTTTTTTGTGCCTGTTGTCCTACAGAAATTTCTGCTTATATTGAAGAAGTAGATAGTTTTCAAGTCATCAGAGAGTGCACAGCTGATATAAAGGAGGGGGGGGGGGTGTTATTGATGAAGATCTAAACAGCATGGTAGGAAATGAATCATGGCAGTATAAAACGGTTTGGGAAAATTTGGAAAAAATAACAAAGGTAATTTTAAGTGGCTACTCTGTTTCCGTTCAGAATAACTGATCATTATTAACATTGATATTCCAACATAAAGATTTACATAAGGAGAACACAAGAAACAAGGAAATATCTTATGTTACTGATGAAAGTATCACTCTCAAATAACAAAATCCTGAAGATAACTTCCAGACTTGCTATTCAGGGCAAAAAGATATACAGATCATTTCAAACAGGAAACAGGTTATTTCAAATAGTATTAAGGGTAGGATTTGATTGTCATATTGAAAAAGAAGAAGAAAAAAAATTTATGAAAATTTTAATCTGAATGAAAGTTGAATGGCTTTCAGTAAACCCAAACCAAAGGTTTGGGTTTTCTGATCCATTGACATAATCTAAAGAAAATGCTGACTAATTTTTTCAGGGAGGCATTATTGTACAGTTGTTTGCAAAGAGAGAAAAATGACAACTCAAGTAGTTAAAAGTGGCAGTCCTGGAAAAGAAGAAATCATATTTCAATGTTTCTGGGAAGTAAGTCAGCAGATGTTCTGAAAGAATACAGAGGAAAATGTAAGAAAGCTGAGCTATATGTAAATATGGCTAAATAAAATTTTTTGTAAGATTATACCAGATAAATGTCACAAAGGTTGAAAAATGTTCTGGAATCTATTTTCAGTGGCCTCCAGAGCTTACTCACGATGGTTCCCCTTTGGTAAGACCTGGATTCAAAATCTGTCCAGGATGCAAGCGACTTTTATGATTGCTTTTCGCCCAAAGTTAGCTAGTCTTATACAAAGGTGGCAAGGTTGTTCATTGCACAAGACTGACAAACTGGCCAGTGAATACCTTCAGTTAACAGACATGGTTAACTGCAGATAGGATTAACTGTCCTGTCATATTAATTAGGTTTGGTTTATATAGTTCATTTGGCACAAAAACTACAAAGATCATACTGTGCCATACTATGGTTACAACTATACATAAGCAGTTAAAGAAAATTGTAAACAGTATGCCTGTACAAAAATTAGGTTCCACAAAGCAGCATCTACATGTAAACAGAATTGCTGCAGAGGGCACAACACACACACAAGGTTAAAGGTCACAGTAGTACAGAAATTGTCAACAGTACAAGTTAATAAGCAAAATGCATGTACAAGACACCAAGCCAAGGGATGCAGTATCTACATATGGATAAAATTATAACAAATATTTTACAGCAGTACATATATGTACAGGTAGTCCTCAACTTATGACGGCCAAAATTATTATTATTAAAAATTCTCTAATTTAACTTTGCCGCCAGCATATACATACATATATCACATTGCTTTTGTATACGCATTGCAGCGTCGCCATTAGTTGACAAGCAAAGACTATCACCAATACGCAATAGCCACTGCTACAATTCATCTACTTCTAACTTATCATAGCCTTTGACACGTTAGTTGCTAATCAGTAGTCGAAGTGTTTGTTTTTCTCTCGTTGCAATTTTTGTATCTTGTCATAACCCTATCATGTCCAGTAAGAGAAGTAAAACTACTGATGAAAATTCCAACATAAAAAAGGTGAGGAAAGCTTTAAGTTTAGATGTTAAAATGAAGGTCATTAAAGCATATGACAAAGGAAAGAAAGTCTGTGAAATAGCACGAGAAGAAAAACTATCGCATTCAACTGTTTCAACAATCATAAAAGATAAATCAAGAATAATGGAGGCAGTTAATATGAAGTGTACAATTTTAACGAAAAAAAGAGGACCAATTCATGAAATGGAGAAGCTTTTAATGATATGGATAGATGATCAAATCAACAAGAATATTCCTCTCAGTTTGTTTACGATTCAAACAAAAGCACGCAGCCTATTTGACAATTTAAGGAAACAATAAGAAGATTAATATGGTGAGCATACATTTAACGCTAGTAAAGGTTGGTTTTATCGATTCAAAAGCCGATTTACATAACATACGAATAACGGGAGAAGCTGCTGTTCCGATTTTGAAAGTGCCGAAATTTTCAAGAAAAATCTGAAAGAGATGATAAAAGATGAACGCTATTTGCTAGAGCAGATTTTTTTACGTAGATGAAACCAGACTGTTCTGGAAAAGAATGCAAGAACGAACTTACATTCACAGAGAAGCTACATCGGCGCCTGGTTTTAAGGCATTTAAAGATAGGATTACGCTTCTTCTTGGAGGAAATGCTGCTAGTTTTAAATTAAAACCATTTCTTGTTTACCATTCACAAAACCCCAGAACTTTGAAAAACATTGACAAGAATAAATTGCTGGTTTACTACAGGAGTAATCCTAAGGCTTGCATGACAATTGTTTTATTCAAAGACTGGTTCTTAAATTGTTTTATTCCAGAAGTACGTGCCAACTGTCTTGGAAAAAACATTCCTTTTAAAATTCTGTTGCTGCTTGACAATGCTCCAGGACATCCTCTTCACATCGCCGATTTAAATGAAAATATAAATGTGATGTATCTACCGCCCAATACAACAGCATGTGATTCAACCTATGGATCAAGTTTTGATTGCTACATTCAAGACTTATTACCTGTAAACTACATTTTCTCAAGCAACAACAGCAATGGACAACGATGCTATAACATTACACGATTTTTGGAAAAATTACAATATTAACCAATGTATCCAGAACATTGGAACTTCATGGAAGGATACAATACAACAGCTGTGATTCAACCTATGGATCAAGTTTTGATTGCTACATTCAAGACTTATTACCTGAAAAATACATTTTCTCAAGCAACAACAGTAATGGACAATGATGCTATAACATTACACGATTTTTGGAAAAATTACGATAATAACCAATGTATCCAGAACATTGGAACTTCATGGAAGGAAGTATCGGAACAATGTATGCAAGGAATTTGGAAAAAGTTACTACTGCAGGAGACACATGAAGAGTACAATGAGCATAGTTTGTTAGAACAGATTGGTGAAAAATCATTGAAATTGCAAGAAAACTGGATTTAGAGATAAATATTACCGATATAGAAGAATTAGCAGATCACGAAAAAGGTGAACTGACTGATCAAGACTCGATTTTCCAAAACGAAAGAGTTGTAGAAGAAGAAAGGAATAATGAGGAAGATGAAGAAGAGAAATCATTAAAAAAAATTTATTGTAAAAGGATTAGGTGAAGTATTTTCTAAACTAAATCAAGAACTTCAGCTACTCGAAAATATGGATCAAGACACTGATCGCTTCGCCAAAGTCGAAAAGCAAATTCGAGAAGCAGTCAGATGTTATCGTAAAATATATGAAGAAAAAAAGAAAAAACCCAACAAACAACATTAACCAATTTTCTGATTAAAAAAGATACATACTCCCGATCGCGAGAAATACTATATCGTCCAAATAAGTGACAGGTACTCACCTGTTTAATTAAAGACACTGTTAATAAGTTTTTTGTTTATGTTAACTAATATTTAAAGGAATTTCAAATCAAAGTAAGTGCACCATTTTTGATATGTGTTTATGTATTTTTTTCTTAAATTTTTCTTTCTTAATTTTGTATTTATGTATTTGTATGTGCTAATAAATAATTTATAAATGTTTATGTAAGTTTATACATTTTTCACCGTTTTAAGTTATATAGAATCCTAATTTATGAAAATATTATAACAGAAATCAAACAAATCAAGAATTAACAAAAGTCCTCGACTTACGTCAGAATCGACTTACGATGGAGAGGTTGGAAAGTAATCCTGTCGTAAGTCGAGGACTACCTGTATAGGCAAACAGGAATTATTATACAATATGCATGCATAAAAATTAAATTTAGCAATGTGGTATCTACATATAAACAAAATTACAAGGTTACATAAATATGCAAGGTGTCCTATAGCAATATGTAATTAGTCGAAAATAAACTAGTAAATAATATGTATGTACAAAAATTAAGTTAAACTGCGCAGTATCCACATATAAACAAAATTACTGCAGCATTTACAGCAATACATAAATAGATCACAACGCAAGTTAATAAATGAAATGCATGTACAAAACCAAGTCAAGGAATGCAGAATCTACATATAGAAAAAATTATAACAGGTGTTACTACAATAATACATAAAGAGTCATATATTACATAAAGAGTCAGAGTATGTTTGCCAATGTGGTATTTACATATTAACAAAATTACAATAAGGTTATACAAATATACAAGATCAAAGGCTACAGTAATACATGATTTGCCAAAAATTAAAATAATAATATATACATTAGTACTCAACCTCTGCACAAACACATCAACAAATATTACATATTTTGTAATATATATACATACAAAAGTTAAGTGAAGCAATACAGTATTTACATATAAACAAAATTACAGTCAAAATAATTAATTATGAATTAATTATTTGTAAAAACTTAAAAACATCATGCAATCTGTCAGCATCTGCCTGAGTGTATATAGTCTGGCCAAATAGGCAAGAATTTCATTCCTCTCGTGCAAAGCGCTGGCACTCCACCAGAATATGAAAAATAGTGAGATGTGTATTGCATTTTTCACTCGTGGGAGGGTCATCAGCCCTCAGTAAATAAGAATGTGTAAGATGACTGTAACCTATGCAGAGCCTAGCAAGAACGACTTCCTCTCTTCTCTTTATACGTTGACTAGAATGTCATATTATTTGTTTGTTAATGCTTCCTGCCATGATGACTGCCATTGAACAATTAGCTTTGATCTTATAATCTGTATGTAGCCTGTATATGGTGCTGTCAAACAGTACATGGAGAAAATATAGGCTGATTTAGCAGCTGCATCTGCAGCCTCATTTCCCTTACTTCCGATGTGGCTGGGAATCCAACACAACTGAACATCAAAATTAAGGATTTTCATTTTGTGAAACAGGTGTAACACCTCATAAAGTACTGGATGTGGGTTATACATAGGAGAGGAGATAGCTTGTAAAGACTCAATGAGTCTGTATAAATTATATACTTTTGGTAGCAGTTTTCTTTTATACACATAAGTGCAAGCTGAATGGCATGTAACTCTGCTGTATAATTACTGCAGTCAGGTGGAATCTGGTCGGAGATAGTAATATTAGGAAACACAGCAGCACAACCAACAGAGGTATTAGTTTTTGAACCATCAGTATAGATAGGCAAGAAATCAGTGTGCTGCTCTGTGTGCATTAAACAATTGGAGGTAGACAGATGATGGTGCATGAGACTTCTATAGTTGACATAGTCAGAAGTTGCAGGATGCATGCAAACCTGCCATGGAGGGTTGCTGTTAGGCTTAGTGTAGACAATGTTGTCAACATTTATACCAACAGCTTCCACAGTCTCTTTAACACGCATACCAAAAGGATGTATGACAGTTTGAAGTGTGTGGTATTGAGCTTCCCAGTGTAGAGAAAAGAGACTAGTCCTTGTAGGATGATTTGGGAGAGACTTTATCTTTAGGGCATAATTAAGAGACAACTGTTTCCGTCTAAGTGATAGAGCTGGTTCGTTTGCTTTAACATAAAGACTTTGAGTGGGTGATGTGTGAAAGGCACCAGTAGCTATCCGTATACCCTGATGATGGATGGAATCCAACCATTGCAGGTCACTCTGTCTTGCAGAACCATAGACTTTGAGCAAACTTTGAGAATCCAGCTTTGAGCATACAAGTGAACAGTAAAGTTGGAGCAATGAAGCTTGATCAGCACCCCACTTAGTAGAATTCTTAATTCAGGGTCTGAGTAAGGAGTGCATTTACAACAGAAGCGTACACAGACGCTTTTTTCTGTTGAAAACCTAAACCCATTATTAAGAGCCCACAGAGAAACATGATCGATTGCTTGCTGAACTTCTCTCAT
Organism: Typopeltis vanoorti; assembly: GCF_054136105.1. Classification (NCBI taxonomy): domain Eukaryota; kingdom Metazoa; phylum Arthropoda; class Arachnida; order Uropygi; family Thelyphonidae; genus Typopeltis; species Typopeltis vanoorti. Next base: position 97,174,067 of record NC_143550.1, on the reverse strand, counting down.
TTACCCTTATGTTACGAGAGTGATAGTAAATTGTGAAGTCGTCAAAATATAGAGTGTTGTCTACTGTTGGAGGAAGCTGTTCAGTGATTGAGTTCATTCTAATAGCGAAAAGTGTCACAGTTGATGATATGGTCAAGATAGCATACTTCCCACTCTGACTTGGAAAGTTTGCCTAGACAGAAAAATTTTAATAATGATAGGAAGGTGTCCTTTGAGACCTAGGTTATAGAGGTCTTTTAATATGCCATATCTCCAGGCTGTGTCATAAGCTTTTTCCATGTCAAAAAAAGACTGAAACAAGGTTTTCTTGCTTCAGAAATGCATATTTTATACAAGTTTCTAAACGAACCAAATGGTTTAAAGTCGAACGATGTCTATAAGATTATATATTAGAGAGAAGACTTGCTTTCTAAATACCAGAGAAGTCTGGCATTAACCATTTTCTCTAGTATTTTACAAAGACAGCTGGTCAGAGCAATGGGTCGATAATTATTTGCTTGTGTTGGATCTTTTCCTGGTTTTGGGATAGCAGTGACAATTGAGTTATCCCAAGAATTTGGAAACTCTTCCTATGCAAGTATTCTATTGTATAATAAGAGGAGAGATCCATAGAAGATTTGGGTAAATGTTTTATCATTTCTTAATGGATGTCATCGGGGCCTGTTGCACTAGGGTGAGATAGTAGGAGAGCTCTTTTTAGTTCCTCTTTAATAAATGGCTGATTGTATGGTTCAAGAAATTGGTAGAAAAATTTAGCCTTTGTTTCTCTTGCTGCTCTTTCAGAGTTAAAAATTCAGGAGGATATGAAGATGTTTCTGAGATTCTGGCAAAATTTTCTCCCCCAAGTGTCTGCAATGGTTTTGGGATCAGCAATAACACTTCCATTATGGTCTAATGTAGACAATGTGTTTTATATCTGCCTTTCATTTTGCAGATTTTATCCCATACAATTTCTGGACTGGTCATTTGATTAATTGATGTAGTAAATTGGATCCATGATTGTTTTTGACTCTGGCGTCTCACATAGCGTGCTTTGGCTCAAGCACATTTGAAAACTATAAAGTTTGATGTGATGGGATATCTTTGAAACATATTCCATGCTCTGTATATGTCTTTTTTGGCTGTCTGACATTCTGAGTTCCATCAAGGTTTTGGATAGAGTGGAAGCCCAGATGATGTTTTCGGGATGGAGGCTGTTGCTGCCTGCACAATGCACTCTGTTATATACTTTACTGCTTCATTGATAGATATTTGACTGATGGTATCAGCATTAAATTTTGCAAGACAAAAAGTGTTCTGGTCAACCTGGTCCATTTTTCATATAAGTATCTGTGTGGGTGAACATGGTTCCTTTGAAGACATTGTGCAAAGAACAGGGAAGTGATCACTTCTATATACATTTTCTTCAATGTCCCACATGAGCAGTGGAAGAGTGGAAGGTGAGTAGATTGTAAGATCAATTGCAGAATATGAACGGATAGGCATATGGAAGAAAGTATCGAGTTTATTATTTTAAAAGGGAGAGGTTATTATCAAAGATTCTTTTAATGATTCGACCTCGTCTATTAGTGTTGGCATTACCCCACAGAGTATTGTGACCATTAAAGTCACCCATCAAAAGTATGGATTCAGGCAGTTTCTAAATGAGGTTATCAAGATCAATTTCATTTAACTCAGCACTTGGTGGTAAATAAATTGAACACGCTGTAATAAGAAATCCCACGGATAAACGAATCGCTACTGCTTCCAGTGCAATATTAAGTTGGATATTATTATTATTATTAAGAGAGACCTCCAGGAAGTCAGAGACTTATCGAGGGAGGCCACATACTACACACGTCAGCTATCATACTTATTCTTGAATTCATTCACACTACCTGCACCTCACAACATCCAATGGCAATTCATTCCAATCACGCACCACCCTCTGAGAGAAAAATCTAACCCTCACACCCTTCTTGGCAGCCTTCATTCTCAGCTTCCAAGGATGCTCTCCCGTCCTTTCCCCACCCTCAATAAATTGAAAAATTCCATCAATTGAAATCCTGTATGACCCTTTCAGATGTTTGTAAGTCTTGATCATATCACCCCTCTTTCTCTTGTTTGCTAGTGTCTGCAGTCTGCAAATTCTCAATCTGTTTTCATAATCAGTATTCCACAATCCTGATATCATTTTTAACACACTCCTTTGTACTCTCTCCAATATAAAAATCACAGTGGAAGCCAGGAGACCAGATCTGCGCACAATAATACAAGTGAGGTCTTATCAAGGCCTTGTAAAGAGGCAAAATAGCATTCTTATCTTTACATGTGAACGTTTGTTTCAGCATTGCAATTATCTTTTGAGTTGTTTGCAATCTTTGCCACATGGCCCCTAAACTTCAACTTCCTATCTATTAACACTCCAAGATCCCTAGCCTCATCAGTTTCTTCTAGCCTAATCCCACCAATATAATATAACATTAGATATCTAACCATGCTGAAGTGAATGACTTTTACTGATATTTTACATTTACTGATATGATGGAAAGGAATATGACTGCCCACTAGGATAACTACTCCTCCATGAGCAGGACCACCTCCAGTTTTGTCCTTATGTACAACAGTGAAATTCCTAAAAGTAGGGTCCTCATTGGGTCTTAAGTACGTTTCTTGTAGACAGAAGCAGAAAGGTGTGTGTTTCTGCAACAAAATCTCGATATCATCGATATTCTGGTGAAATCCACGACAGTTCCATTATAAAAATTTTCCTGTTGTTTTGATTTTATAGACGCCTGGTTTTCGGGAGTTGAGGGCTTACTTTTGTCATATTTATATTTATCAATTGTTTTGGGGAAATATGGACAGCCAGTGTCCATCTCTTCCTCTGGTAGGGTATTCAATACGTCTGATGTGTTAGGGTCAGTTGGCAAGTTTAGTTTACTTTCAGTGGGTACCGATGTATTCTGTTGGAGTGTCTGGTGGTTTATCTTTAAGCGATATCTTTGCCATAATTTTTTTGACAAGTGGGTTTTCGTCGAGTGGGACCATTTTTGGAGCCGTCTCTGGAGTAAGGCCATGTGATTGATGCGCTCAACAGAGAAGCACTCACGACCATAAGGTGCAGGTATTGTGGAACAGACATACAAATTTGAGTTGCTGTTGGTACTTTCTTAATTGTTATCTTCTCAGCATAAGCGAATCTCAGAGCAGGTGTGATAGTGGCTAGCTTTCTTTTTGCATCCTGATATGTTATGTTTTGCTCTGTTTTCATTCTTTGTATTTCTTTTTCATCTTTCCATTTCTGACATGCATAAAAGTAAGCTGGATGCCCTGACAGTTAACATATTTAGCTTTTTTTGCACAGCAAGATTTGTTATCATGTTCTTTACTACCATATTGGGCACAGGTAGTAGAACTATGACAGACAGTTTGGGCAAGTCCATATCTCTGACATTTAGAGCATCTCAGTGGGTTAGGGATGTACATTCTAACAGGACAGCTGAGATATCCTGCTTTTACAGATGTTAGAGATTTAGGTGTATCAAAAGTAAGGATGATGTTCTTGGTTGAAACCAGGCGATCATCCCTACGTATCAGGATGCACCTCACACCCCTCACTCCTTGATCTTTAAGTTCTGAACATATCTCTCATCAGGAACATCAAGGAGATCCCAATCTGATATCACTCCTCTACATGAATTGAGTGTTTTATGAGGTGTTACTGTAATTTTTATTCCACCCAATGTTGTTGCTCTCGGTAATTTCTCGGAATGTGGCTGACATAATGTTTCCACAAGGACATCTCCAGAACGCAATTTTTTAATAGTTTTGGGAAGTCCTTCTAAACCCTTTTGAATAAAGAAGGGTGACATTTTCCCTATTGGTTTTTCACCTGTAGCATGAATTATTAAAAATGTTGGTACATTTATACTAGTATTGTGTACCTTTTGTTTCTTACTCTTCTTTCTTAATGATTCTGTTTCCATATGCTGTATCTATGGTATCGGTACTTTGTTTGGACTCCTGAAATGTTTGAGGATGAAGGATTTATGCTCAAGGAGCCAGTTTTGGGTTTGGCGCCAAAGCTCCCCACCCACCACGGAGCTACACATGGATGCCCAATGCCTGGCAAGCAATGACTGAGCTCAGGAGTGGAATGCCAGGGCTACCCTGGATGCCATACCAGCACTACAGCAAGCCTAGAATTCCAACCCTGGACCATGGGGGTGAGAGACTTACTGCAACACTGTTGACTCTTGCAGGCAAGCCCACTAACCAATTGATCCTGGCCTCAGACTACCAGGATCCCCCTTTCTGGATGTCCACAGGTTGCACCACACAGCTGCAGGGCATTTGATCCCAGTGATGGTGGTCTGGAAAAAGGATAGTGATAAAGACTCAGGAGAAGTAGAGCAAAGAATATGGGAAGAAAAGCAAAGGAAGGATGAAAAGGGCCAGTATCATCACTGGTTGAGGGGACCTCCACCACGAACAGATGCGCCACATGGAGGTGGGGGGGGGGAGTAATTAGGTACCGATGAAGCCAAGTGAATTGTTTGTGATAGGCCATTGAAACTTGCTTGTGGAAAATGATATGGTGCTGCAGAAGAAGCTTAGTAATGGAGAAAAGATTTTGCGAAAGGAATCAAAAGTAATAAAGGTGATATAAAAACTGAAGATAAGAATATTCTGAATGTCTGGAGTAATTATTTTGTTAAATGAGATAAGGTGTGAGAAAACACTGGTAAGAAAATATTGGAGAATGCAATCCACAGTACATATCTTTTATTATTGTACATTGTACGTTGCTTTTATTATTGTACATTTGTTTCTTCCCACAGTTTTGATTCTCTTCCTGTTTTCTCCAAACTTTTAAATATTTTTCTGACTTCTATTTTAAATACTTCATTTATATGATTTAAATCAAATCTGATACTGTCCTTTTGTTTATTCTTAGCCCTTCATTTCAATTTAACTTCAGCTATCAATAATTCATGATCTGTAATATATCTTTATTAAGATCATATAATATAATATAAATTCATATAATAATTCATATCCCAAAGTCTGCATCAGGGAGTGTTTTAGTTTCTTGAATAGCACTAATTCAACTTCTGCTGGCAACAATATCCAATTTCTATATTCACAATTTGGTGAAGTCCATGTGTACACATGGACTTTTATGCTGACTGCAACAAAACTACAAAATCCTTTCTCCTGCTTCATTCCTCAGTCCTAAATCAAATTTACCAGTGATGTCTCATTCTTATTTATCTCCCACCTTTGCATTCAAATCACCAAATATCAAGAGAAAATATGTTTTATCAATACTTTATACTACTTATTGCAATCTGCTGTAAAATACTTCAACCTCATCTTCACTTGAATCTGTAGTGAGTGCATACACCTGTATGAGTGTAACATTCATTGGATATGTCTGTATTCTGATTAGGATTATTCTCTCAGACACTGGGTTGCAAACCAAAATGTATTTTCTGTATTCTCTTTTAACTATGAATGCTACCCCATTTCTTCGAAGGTTTCCATGTCCAGAATAATACATCATGAAATCATCAGTATTAAACTGACCCATTCCTGTCCATCTGTTTACTGATTCCTAAAATCTTGACTCGAGTTCGTCTCATTTCTTTCTTTACAAGTTACAGTTTTCCTTATTTATATAAATCAGTAAAGTGGAGACATCTTCTTCTGAGATTAACTGTATCAGAAGTTGAACTTTCAGAAGACTATGATCCAGCTTCATCATTCTTGTTAACTTCATTGAAAGTTCCTCTCTTCTCTTTCTCATTAGCCATTTCTATGCTTTCCAACCTGGGTGTCCTATCTTCCAGTACGTTATCACAATAACTTAAGCCTCTGTTAATAAGATTTTCTTTGCAAAATATATACAGAAGTGGTTTGCCTTTTTCTGTTCATTTTGCAATGCCTGAATACATTTAGGTGTTTAAATTCATTTATATAAATGAGTATATTTATTTATATATTTATAATTCTTCTTTGATAATTACTCTTTAAGCACTGACCTCTATTCATTTATGAAAAATACAATTTTCTGAAACAGAATTGGTTTGGTATATAAACTTTAAAAGTTTTGAAAACTTTATATACATGGATGGTCTGAAAAGTTCTCAGCCTCAACCATAAATGGCGACACTATCGGCAAGATTTTTTTTTAAAAATACAAACTTATTTAGTACTGACCATTTACAAATATCTTACATTATAGCCAACCAGTTTTGCCAGCAAACTGTTTAGCTTTTTCAAGGCGTTTACGGAAAGACATAAAAACTAGTAAATGCAAATTGAAAGGAACATAAAAACGTTATTAACAAATTAGTAGCTAAGGTTACACATTCGCGTGACAGAGACTGAAAGGAACTTATTGTTCTTATTCATTATTATGCATGTGTGTTTGTTGTAAATGTGTAATGTGATTACTGGCTAGCTGTAGTTCAGATGGATTTAGAGAGAGGATCAGGTTTTTCCACAAACTGTTTAGTATTGCACTCTGATTTCTGTTGAGGTTTCCGCTGGTTATTTGTTTACCGTATAAAGTATTTATTGTTGAAAATTGTCTTCGTTTTCTGCCATGAAAGCATATTAAAAATCACAAGTGTGTTAATCTCAAGCTAAGCACTTTATTTTCTGGTGAGTTACATACAATATATAATGCTTTTTTATGTAAAAAAATATTTTTATAGTAATGGCCCCTTAGTGCACTTTTGCGATATATGCATTTGTTCTTCATCATCATCAAATTCCTGCCGTGTATCCTCAAGGGGTGTACAGGATATGATAGTACTACATGAAATATTTACATCATTACTAACTTCCTATCTACAATTTTCCTCCAAATCAGTCTGTTACTTGTCAAGACTCCAACATTATCAGATCTTATATTTCTATCATCTAAGGCACACTGTACCATATCAATCCACCTATATCTTGGTCTTCCCCTGGGTCGTTTTCCTGCCAACCTGGCAGAGAACACTAGTTTTGCTAATCTTTCCTCACCCATTCCGTTTAAGTGACCATACCACCTGAGATTAGCTCTGCTAACACATTCCTGGATGCTGACAATGTCAAGCTCTTTCCTAATATCCTCATTTTTAATATGATATTGCCATTGATGCCATTTGTTCACGCCTCTGATCTTTCTCAGGACTCTCATATCTGCGGTCTCTACTCTTCGGTGTTTTACTTCTGATCCAGCTCTCAGATCCATAAGTTAAAACTGGTTTGAACACTGTCTTGTATGCAGCTAATTTAGTGTTCCGACTAATTTCTCTCTTATTCCATATGAATTTATTCAATTGACTTCCTACCATACCAACTTTGTTGATTCTGTATTTAATATACCATCTTCACTAAAAATCGTGTCTAAGTAGCTGAAATATTTTACTTGTTCCACAGGTTCTCCATTCACAACACAGTTGACATTTTCAACAATTCTACCTATTTTCATTGTCTTTGTCTTTTTATTGCTGACCTTCATACCATATCTATTACAACAGTTATTCGATTTGCATTCAGTTATGCATTTGTTAATAGGGATAAACCCACCCACTGTAAACTGCCAAGATAACAATTGAACAAGACTGAAGATTACATTCGGTTTCGATCAGCACATGAGACTCAACTTTCGCAAACTTCTTCATAAGTGTTCCAATCTCTTCAATAGTGAATTAATTGATGGGGAAATAGATTTAAATGAGGAGGAACTGGTACAATTAATAGATGACATCGAACCAAATGGCATGGAAAGTTCTGCCAAAGATTCTGATTGTGATGAATCCATTAAGGAATTCATTTTAAAGAAATTAGCAGAAAGATTGGACTTGGCAAGAAAGTTATTTAATGGATAATGATCTCTCAATGGAGCACAACGGAAAATTCATGAGACAATTGGATATTTATTTAGCTCCATATTATGAACTTAATAAAAATTGCAGCATAGTGATAAGCAAGCTCTTATTACTGACTTCTTGATAACTAAACCAGCCGAAGTATGCAGTGAGAATTATACTAATGATGTCCAAGAGATTTCAAGTGATGACCACATCCGGCCACTCGTAAAGAAAGAGCATGTACGAAATGTTAGTTTTGAAGAGAGTGAAAACGATTAAAATATGCACTTTATTTTATTTTGCCTAAAAGATTTATGTATTATGTGCAATGAAGCTTACATACAATTTATAAGTTTATACTATGCATATGTTTTATAGTTTGTTTTCTTATCTTACATGATTACCTGAATTAAATAAAAATATATTTTTGTTGGAATTGTCATTGTTTATATAATCTTAAAAAAAAAAAACAATTTCTGAACGTAACCCTACTTTTTCTATGTGGTCTGCGTCTCTCATTATGCGATTTATATAATGTCGCATTTTTGTGGAACCTAACATCCACGTTATACGAGGGTTGCCTGTATTCGGTGCTCGGCCAAATCTTGCTTTGCCGCATCCTTATTCTGTAGCATTGCACATTTCATATCCTAAGTATGCAGCATTTAGGTTTTTAATGAAAGCAAACCAATCTTGGTGTAGGATTAAATCTTGGTTTTGTTACACTGTCACAGGGCTTCCTTGAACTTTCTTTGTAAAACAGTGATGATAAGTATACGCTTTTTTGGTTATCACAAACTACTTGATGGCCTGTAGTAGTTGTATGGGTTGTCAAACCTGATTTATGCCGTCTTCTTTTTATGATGTCTGTGTTCAGACATGCAGATCTCCTCAACTTTCCTGTCTGGCCTACATAGCAATATTTAGAAAATTGGTTATGGTAGAATATAAGGTTAAATAAAATCACATGATTTGTAATAAATGATTAGAATTCCACATGGGTGACTAGTATTTCCAGGGCAGATGTTGGCGAACAAGGTTCAAAAAATAATGTATAGTGAGAAAGACTATCTTTACAGTGTGCTGCCATTTCAATCAGGCAGTTTTCTCTATATATATTTATATATATTCAGAATAAGAATTTATGAAGGGTGAGTGAGTGAGTACATAGATGACACCCAAGATCATGGTGTATTCTATTTGGTTGTAAATTTAGAGCCGAATTTCATTAGATTTAATTGCCAGTTAACAGATGTCTGTGGATATTTTTGGCCTTAAGATTGGTTCTTATTGCCGTGGTTTCTGATATGTACTCATATGTATATGTAGTTTTATTTAATCATTTTGAAAACCAAGAAAATTTTCTGTTTTTGGGTATGTGGTTTTTGTTGTATTGCATATGATGCAATGACAGTTATTAGTATTATCTCTCTCTCGGGATATTGCAATCTCTAGTGTTGGTATAATTGGGACCATAGCTATAATGATCTAATAGTTGATCCAATTGGGACCATAGCTGTAGTGATTTAATAGTTGATCCACCGTATACAGAATCGCAGTCAGGTTATCAGTCAAAGCTGTAAACATTGTAGTAATCAAAAATAAAATTAGAAAAAATCAAATATTCTTTCTAAAGTTTTGTTGTTCATTTAGCTGGGAATCCTGGTTGGTTGTAAAGACAACTTTGTAATTAATATGTCTGAAGATATATTTAATGCTACATAGATCTTATGGATATAAGAGAACTGAGGAGAAACTGCATGAGTTTTGATGTAATCAAAATTTTCTTTCTAAAGTTATGTTGTTCATTTAGCTGGGATATAATCAGATTAGGAAGATCTGTTTTAAGGAAAGTCCAAAAAAAAAAAAAAAAAAGTCATGCTTACCAGAATTTGAAGAGAGATATTCATCAGGTGAATGCATGTGAATAGGGCAAGGAAATAAAAATAGGAGGTATTTGAAAGTTTGCATTCTCTGCATGAGATTCCAGACTGATAAATCCACTTCACAGATCTCATCCATGTAGTGAGGGGAATCACAAAGAGTGTAGTTCAGAAAATTAATGTGGACAGTATTTGTTATGGATACAATCAGGGATCTCTTAGAAATAATAGATGTCTGTACGTGGTAGTACACATTGTGTTCTGGCCACATATTGAAATGAAATACTTTCCTTTCCCCTCCCCAATGAAATTCCAATGTCTAGGTTGAAATGAATGTTTGTGTGTTGAAAGTTATTAGTTAGAAATAAGCCATTAAGTGGAAGTGAAAAGCATGCAGACATGTTGACCCACTGCACCGAGGGTATTCAGTCTTCTTTCTGTTATATGACCTTAACAATGGCTCTTTTCATAACTGTAGTTTGGCACTATCCATGCATGAACTGGAAAGAAATTGCAGTAGTATTATTTGCTAGCTGGTCACAAAAGCCTAATGTGCTGTCAGGTTCAATCCTGTATGTCCTCAGTTGAGTTGGTTCAGAGTCTCTACATTGTGGTTTCATGCCTTTTTCATCTATACCACATATAAGAAAAAGAGTGGGGCAAGAATCAAAACCAGAGACCCTGCTGTGTAGGTCAAATCACTTTGGACTTTCAGTAATCAGGGTGGTCATCTTTTTTTAAGTGTTGTACGGTGATCAGCATTCATTTTAGAAATTATGGACTTACAACCATGTTATAAATAACTATTTTAATTTCGTGACGTTTCGACCTTCATATTAAAGTCATCATCTGGAGTGCATACAAATATACAAGGACAAGCTGAGTTACATTTCCGACAGTAAGCTAAAGAAACAATGATTTGATCACTGGTTATTCTACTAGCATAACCTCTAATGAAAAAAAAATACAGATAAAATTACAAATTAATTAATTATTTAGAAACTACATCAAAGCTAAATTCTATTTAAGATCACATGGGAGAAACATTCTTTCTTATAGATAGTTTTCTTACAGTAACAATGATGTCCTATTTTTAACATTACAATTGTTATATTAGATTTAGGATTCTGGATTATCTACAGTCATTATGCCATATGCCAGTAGAATAACCAGTGATCAAATCATTGTTTCTTTAGCATTGTGTGTGAAATGTAACTCAGCCTGTCCTTTTATATTTGTATATACTCCAGATGATGACCTTAATATGAAGATCGAAACATCAGGAAATTAAAATAGTTATTTATAACATGGTTGTAAAGTCCATAATTTCTAAAAGGAAGGTGGTAATCTCTGATTAGGCATCTACCACCTAAAGTTCTAGATGGCAGTAATCACTGGAGCCCCATTTACAGGAACAGGCTATGATAAATAATAATATGCTAATTCATTTTTCATTTTATGTTTTCCATTTTGTATTATGACCATAACATATGAATCTGTAATCCTTGCAAATTTCTAATCGAATGAGATGATTCTTAATCTTCAGATTGTTCATAAAAAAATAATAATAAAATAAAATAGTGGTTTAATTAAGCCTCACATTTTAATCTCTTAACAAAAGTTTTTTTTTTAAAAAAAATTCTGTCTTTCCAACCTTGTTAGACACCTGATGTTATATCAACAAATTCCTTCTTCTTTTGGTTTTCCTTAATCTACACATAGAATTACAAATAGTTATTTTTGAGGAACTGTCAGAAGGACTTTACATCTGAAGGTGAATTAGCCAGTTTCATGTTGAGGTGTCAAGAAACTTCACTTTTTCATTGGCCTCATGTCTTTAGTTGTTTTGGTCATAAAATACTCAACTAACCAGAACAGTGATTATCAAATTCTTTTACTATTGCTTCTACTAGTGCCTTCAAAGTCACCATCGTACTATTGCTTATGTTAGCTTTGAATCTGTATTCATAAAGAAACTAAGGTGCATACAAGATATTGTGATAGCAATACATGATTTATTCATGTGGGGTTTCCCCTATCCTCCACCATCTCTTAGGACTGGTTGAGCCCTCCTAATGAGGGATTAAGTATGTATTTTATGACTGTAGATATGGTATGTTCACAGGCTGGTTTGCCTATTCTGAGGAACAAAAAACCCGAGTTCGTTCCCGGTTGAAAAAACCCTCTACCTCTGTATGAGACCGACTAACTCACCTTTATTTGGAAGAGACCAGATAAAGGTTCCTCACATCATGGATGGGAATCGAACCTAGGTCTTTCCAACCAAAGGGCGTCTATCTATACTGACTGAGCTACAGAGGCTCAGCAAGACATGATAAGTTGGCATTATTATTGCTTTCTATGAATAGTTTTTCCTAGAAATTAGTCTGTTATTTATCATGATTTCGATATTGTCAGATCTTATACTTCATTCTTCTCAGGTGCTTCTAACTGCGTCAATCCAACTGGATCTGTCTGGTTCTTTTTCTTGCCATCATACACCTGTTTTACTAACCTTTCTCTCTGTCATTCTTTTAAGCAATCATACTACCTAGCTCCACCCACACATTTCTAATATATTTATTTTTAATATGATTCTGCCATTGGCCATTGATGCTTTCAGCTAATGTTCCAGGCTTTTCTTAAAATTCTTATATCTCCAGACTGCCATCTGTAATCATTGATCAGCTCTTTTATTTCTAACCCAGCTTTTAGATCCATAAGCTAAAATTGGTTTGAATGCTTTCTTGTATACTACTAGTTTAGTGTTTTGGTTAATTTCTGTCAATCTATATAAATTTATTCAGTTGACTCCCCACCATATCAGATTAGTTTTTCATCAGCATTATCATCATTAAATTCCTAATAGGCACCACCCTCAATGGATGTACAAGACACTATGATAGTACTACATGATTAAGGTTATATTATTATTATCATCTTATCAACAGTTTTCCTCCAAATGAATCTGTTATTTGTCATGATTTCATTATTGTAATATCTTATATTTCAATCTTCAGTTTGATTTATTCTACATTTTCCAACTTCCCTTAAAAACCAAAATATCTGAAATATTTTATTGGAATACTGTAGTTTTTTCAATTAGAATGCAGTTCACATTTTTCATGTACCTGCCTGTTTTATAGTTTTAGTCATTTTATTGCTGATTTTCAATGTCCAGTTTGTTACGGTATTTATTATACATAGCTAAGGAATCCTTCAAACTTTTACTGGATTTATTTAAGAGAATAAGATTAAGAAGAGGACTGATATGATTTCAATAGATGGAATTTTTCATTTTATGGAGGATGGAGAAAGGACGTGAGGGCATCTTTGGAAGTTGAGAATGATTGCTATCGTGGGAGCTAGATTTTTCTCATAGAGTTGTGTGTGCAAGTAGTATGAATGAATTCAAGAACAGGTATGACAGCTGGCATGGATAGTATGGGTCCCTTGATGAGTCCCTGACTCCCTGCAAGTCTCTTAATAATTAATAATAATATGATCTTTTGCATAAAGAGCTGAGGTTAAGATTTCCAATTTGGTATCAGGTTTAATGCCACTTACCTTCATTATGTGATCCATATAGATGAATAACTGTGGAGATTGGCTTACACCATTTTACATTAAACCTTCCTTCCTTGAATTCTGTTTACTCACTTAGTTAAATATAAATTACATATTTTGTGTAATGTAATATTTATTAATACAATTATTTATACAATGTAAAAATTTGAGCAACTTTTCCCTTGAACTCGTTTCACATTTACAAAATTTACAAATCCTTGTTATATTCTCATGATTTCTAAAATGTTTATCCTAAAGTAAAAATCTGATTCTTACATCTCCTGTTTTCCTGAAACCAGGTTGGTCTTTCCAAAGTATCACTTTTTTAGCTTCATCTCATGTATGCTTGCATAATCTCAACTGAAATATTCAGTATGGAAATTCATCTGCAATTCTCACATTGTTTTATTTCCCTTTTTATTGATGCTCTACTGCAGTCATTGTAATTTGACCTGACCAGACTTTCTGAATTATGCAGTGTGACCACTAAAACTTTTATTGAGTACTTCTGGTTAGATAACATGTAAATTATCAAACAATGGTTATGGAAGTTAAAAAAAATGTTCCAAAATTGAAAAATAAAAAAGGAATAGTACAATACAATAGAAAAGAATTAATGAAAATATGTAGTGAGTTTTATAGAGACCTATAACTTCTTAGGAGATTTGCCCAGATGTTTAAAAATGAGAGCTCTTTAATATATGCATTATTTTAGTGTTTACCCATGGAAGTGAGATATGGGCAGCAACTAAAAAACAAAAAGATAGGTTGCATGTAGCCCAAAGTCCCTTGGAGAGAAGATTGTTTCACATAACAAAAAAAAGGCTAGAATAAGAAATGCTATAATTAGAGAGATCACTGGGGTGAAGTGTTGTAAAGCATGTAAGTGGAACTGGGCTGGCCATATTAGTAGACTGCCAGACAAAAGATGGGCAAAAATTAAGCACCGAGTGGATACCACAAGAAGGAAAGTTTGTCAGTGAAGAAGATGGAGAAATGATCTACAAAGATTTGACATGAGATGGTGGAAATTGGCAAAAAACAGAAACTAGAAAGTTAACCAGGAGGTATATATATCCAGCAGTGGATTGGAAAGAGGCTAGAGAAGAAGAAGAAAATGCATTCTAACTGCTTTTCCACATTTCAAGTTTCTGAGCTTTTTATTTTTCAAGTATTGATATGTACTCCTAGTACCAAGTTTTGTTAACAACCTCCAGAACAGTTTTCTGTCTTCACAATTTTCTTTTATAATTTACTAAAGTCTTTCCCATGACTTTTGTTTAGCTATTTTACAAATAGCTTAGGTACCTTTTTCTCTGTATGTTCTCTTAGAGCATATCTTTACTTACAAGTAAAAAAGAAAACGTAATCTAAGAGAATTGGTAAGTCTTATACTTAGTTCCTTTCTCTAAGAACTTGTGATATGCTTTCTTCTTTTCAGGTAACTTTTTAGTTTGGAGTTTGGATTTTTGTGTCTTGCAAATAATTTCATCACATACTACCTCCAATGGCTAAATCAGTCACTGTTTTCTGCAGAGTTTGTCATGGAATCTCCAAGGCTTGGTTCTAATTTTTGAATAATATTTGTAACTTTCATCCTGCAGCTCATATCGGGAAAGTTTTTGTAGATATTTTTCTTTGTGTGATATTCATTTTTATTCTCTTCAAAACTAAATGATCTCTTCTGTATTCTTATTCAGCAGGAAAATATTATCAATAATAACAGTCAGTGAGATTTTCTTGTTTCTTCTGCCTTCTTTCCATATGAATATGTACGCGTCATTATGTTGAAACATGGTATTAGTATTGAGTAGTCCATGTCCTAAATAGAAATTCAGCAGGCACTTACCATTATTGTTAGCTTGGTACTCTTTTCTCCAAATTTTCCCAAAACATTTCTGTGTCTGATATTCATTTCCTACTCTGCTATTTAGATGTTCAATGAGGACTTCTTTATATGTCAGTTGCTTCTCTGAATCAAAAAATTTCTCCACGTCTTCCTTGGTCTAGACCCTATGTGACTGCTGCACAAATAAGTCTCATTATCCGTTTACTCATTTTGGTGTTTGCTTAAATCATCACTCTTGAAACTGCCTATCATTCAAGATGTTTAGTGTTGAATACGATAGCTATTCCTTCCTTTCCTTGATCATTATTGCTGAAATATAACATCTCACCATCATCATCAAATTCCTAATATATACTATCAGAGGGTGAACACGATCTTATGATAGTACTATGTGAAAAGTTGCATCATTGCAAACTTCCTATCAACAGTTTTCCTCCAGATTAACCTCTTATCTGTTAACATTCCAATATTATCAGATCTTATATTTCTGCCTTCTACGGCTACTGTATTAATCCACCTACATCTTGGTCTTTCTCTGGGTCTTTTTCCTGCCATCCTGTTAGCTAATCTTTCTTCTCCCATTCTGTTTAAGTGGCCATACCACCTGATATTGGCTCTGTTAACACATTCCTATTGTTAACAATGTCAAGTTCTTTCCTAATATCCTTGTTTTTAATATGATCTTGCCATTGATGCGATCTGTTCAGTCTCCTAATCTTTCTGAGGTTTCTCATATCTCTGGTTTCCTGCCTTTGATCAGGAGTTTTATTTCTAACCCAGCTCTCAGACCCATAAGTTAAGATTGGTTTGAACACTGTCTTATACAGCTAGTTTAGTGTTTTGACTAATCTCTCCCTTATTCCATATAAATTTATTCAGTTGACTTCCTACCATGCCAGCTCTGCTAATTTTGTTGTCTATTTCCAAATTTAATTTGCCATCTTAACTAAAACATATGCCTAAATAGCTGAAATGTTTTACTTGTTTTATAGGTTCTTCATTCAGGATGCAGTTGATGTTTTCAGTGTTCTTGCTTATTTTCATTGTCTTTGTCTTTTTAATGCTGATTTTCATACCAAATTTATTACTGCAATTTGGTCAGGGAATCCTGCAAACTTATATCTTATAGTTATTATTTAGAAGAATTTCACTTATTTTTATGGTTTTAGCTTTGTAACACGAAATATGCTGATCTAATAATTACTTCCATAATTCTATCACTTTCACTTCTTTTCTGATACTTTGATGGTACCTGTCTGAAGTTCTGCTAGTGTTGAGATTGTTCCAATAGCATACTTTTCACTGGTCACTGAATGAAACATAGAGAAAAGACTGGTTTGTTTAACTAGACATCACCTCATCTGGCAGTGTACTATCATATTATTTTGTTAATGTAAAGATGTCTGCATGTATAAGGCACTAGAGAAGAGTAGAGATTCACAAGTTTTCCAACTGTGTCAAGCAGACTGCAGATAAGTGTATACAAAAGAACATGCAAGTAGATTATTATGTCTGTACATGAATGCTAGGAGTGTCAGAAACCAAAGGGTAGAGTTTGTTGCTTTGGTCACTATATTGAGATCTCTCAGATTGTAGGCATTAGTAAGACCTGTCTATCAGGTCTTACTAATGCAGCAGAATATATAACTAGTAGTGAGTGTAAAGGGTACAATATTTTAGGAAGGATAGTCAAGGATAGGGTGTGCTGCTAATGATATCGGATTATTTGAATTCAGTTAGTGTTGAGACCTATGATTGTAGTACTAGCAACAGTATTTCATGTAGCAGTGAGTTTGAACCAATCTGATGTGAGGTGGACTCTATACATCAAATACATAGTGAGGTGTTGTTATAGACCTGGTGGATTGGTTGCTAGTGATGAAAGGCACGTCACCAATTAATGATGATGGGCACAAAAAGAGTAATCATAATAGGGGATTTTAATTATCCAAACATTGATTGGGTGCATCAAATCTCATGAGCAGAATAAAACTGTATTTACTGAGCTGTTACGAGGCAACTTCCTCAAGCAGCATGTGACCGAACTCAAGGTCAAAGAGTGTTAAATTTGATTATGGTGTCAGAGGGTGTTTCAGTTAAAGACAACTATTCTGTCTCTGGTTGGTGAGAGTGATCATGCAGTACTCACTTGGGAAGTGGCTCAGTTTATGAATGTTCCATTCAGAAAAGGTTACATGCTGTGAACTACAAAGTAGGAAATGACCAACTGAAGAGTATACTGACTTCACTGGAATGGGATTTGTTGCTAGATAGGAAGAATATCGACAATGCGGGAAGCATTTAAAAAATACTTAAATGGTGCAATATCAGAATGTGTCCTGAGAGTTTGAAGAATAAATAGGGTAGAAGTCAGACGGATGTGTAATCTTATTGAGCAAGAGATTCGTAAGAAAAGGATGCTGTGGAAGGAATACCACATGCATAAGGATGATGTCTGTTATGAAAATTATAAGCAGTAGGCTAGAGGAGCCACAATTGTTGTACAGAAAGTTAAGTCTGAGTATGAAAAGAAATTGACTCTGCAGCTAAAGACAACCCAGAAGAATTCTATTAATATGCTGCAATTCAGTGTTATATTAGTCATGAAAGAATAACTTCTAAATTCAGATGGCATGAGGGTGACTGATGCAGAAAAGTTGTTTAACTAATGAGCACCCATTTTGTTAAAAGCTATCAACGTGATGTGCATGCAACATTGAGCTCACTGCTTCCTGTTTATTGAATGAAGAAACTTCAGTGTATGAGGTATTAGAGCTGTTGCACAAACTGAATAAGAATTCATCAATATGGACTAATGGGATATCAGCATGGGTGCTAAAAGAATGTTCATCTGAACTGGCTATTGCTTTGACCAAGCTATATAATATGAATCTCAGAATAGGGAAGATTCTGCAGGAATGGAAAGAATGTATGGTAATTCCATTGCACCACTGTGCTGCAAAAACCAATGTGTCCAAATATTGACAAATTAGTATCTCAGGAGTGGTGGTAAATATTTTTGAAAAATTGGTTAGAGCTCATTCAGAAATGGGTTGACAGCAAATCGCTACTTTGCAATGCACTGCATGGTGCACTGTTGCATAAATTGGAGGATATGGTTTTGGATTATAAAATATTAGCATGGATAAGAGAATGGCTGACTGATAGATATCAAAAAGTGGTATAAGGGGGGATGTGAGTCTGCAAGATTTAAGGTAAGCAGTGGTGTACCACAGGGATCAGTGCTTGGTTCACTGTTATTCAATCTGCATATTAATGATATTGAGAAGGATATGACAGGTGACATACAACTGTTTGTGGATGATGCAAAGATAGGTAGGTTAATCAGGAATGCTGCTGAATATGCAGTACTCGCAGAATGATTTGAATATGCTGGAATTGTGGGCATATAAAAATGGATTTCAGTAAATGTAGAGTAATGCACTTTGCTGTGGTTAGATATCCAATGTCATATTGTATTGGTGGGATTATGCAGAAAAAAACTGATTAGGTTTTGGATCTTGGAGTGTTAGTAGATAGCAAGTTGAAGTTCAGGGGTCATGTAGCAGAGATTGCAAATACAACTGAAGAGATTATTACAATGCTGAAACAAACTTTCACATGTAAAGATAGGCATGTCCTTTTTTACAAGACCTTTGTAAGACCTCACTTGGACTATTGTGCACAGTTCTGGTTTCCCATGTAATTCTGATACAGTGGAGAGAGAGTGTTAAAAATGATATAAGGATGTGGAATACCAATTTGTAGACTGCAGACACTAGCAAACAGGAGAAAGAGGTGTGATATGTATTGAGACTTGCAAACTTCTGAACAGGTCATACAGGTTTTCAGCTGATGGAATTTTTCATTTTATGGAGGGTGGGGAAAGGACAAGAGGGTGAGGGCTAGATTTTTTTCTCATAGGATGGTGTGTGATTGGAATGGATTGCCATTGGATGTTGTGTGTGCAAGCATTGTGAATGAATTCAAGAATATGTGTGATAGCTGGTGCATGTAATATCTGTCCTCCCTTGATGAGTCCCTGACTCCATGGAGGTCTCTCTTAATAATAATAATGCAAAAGAGTTTAGTTGGTTAAATCCCAAATTGCCAGCCTCTTATGCTCATTAGCCAGATAGATACTTACTAACAGGAAATGCTCTAAGAAAGTGAAAATTAAATCCAAATTGATTTTCTGCATTTCTTAAAAAGTTTGGAAATCCTTAAATGCATCCCTGTTGTTAGTGTTACTTCGTTTGAATCCAAACTCCCAATATTTGCATTTAATTTTTCTTGTACTGCCAATTTTAAGAAAGTGTAGAATTTTAAAATTTGCAGTAAATTCAGCAAGTTTGCTCTTAAAGTCTGTTTTATTCTCCATGTAAATATTTAAATATCCTATTGTTAATACTATCTTAACTTACTGAATAACATCTGTTATGACCCGATTCTTCATTGCAGTAACTTTTTACGTGGTTACCACCTGTGAAAGGTTATTAGTAAACCTATATAGTACATTTGTACTGTGGGTGGGTGTAGGATTTTTTTTTTTCTTTTTTTTTTTTTTTTTCTTCCATTTTTATCAGTTGTATATATTTTTTGTAATTTTTTATTTATTTTTTACATAGTCTGGAAACCCTGCTCTAGAGACCAAACATATAACTTTTTATAATCCACTTCAGGCTTCCAATAAGTAGGGCAGTGGTCTTAACGCTGACATCTTAGTTTTATGGTCATACAGAGATTTTAGTTTTTAAACTTCATGACAAATGGCAATTTCCTTGCCATTTGCCTAGGCATCTTGTCCAGTCTTTACATACTTGACTTCTTCTCTTCCAGTTAGTGACCAGTTTTTATTTGTTCTTTAGACCTCTCACTACCAAGATGTATATCACAGCCACAAAATTACCTCCTATTACTATAAAAAAATTGATTGCATAAGTTGAGTCTTCAGTTATATGCAGCACATAAACTATGCACAGTCCAGGTTACTACCATTGCTATAATCATGGAGTTTTCAGTGTAATTCATCATAATCATAATGCTAATAGTGGATATAGACCAATTGGCCTGTTCCAATATGGCCTTTTCTTTCCAATTGGTTTATATTTTATTAATTGTTTAGGATATCTGGTGTTAGCCATTTAGTTTACATGTTCTATCCAATTTTGTTTCTAATTGTTTAGTTTTCTTTTATTGATTTTGTTTTTAGTTCTTTTAAATTACCTTCATTCCTTTCTTTGTCTAGTAATGTGCATTTTGCAGTTCTTCTCATGAATCTCACTTCCTTGTTTTTATTCTTGTTTGTTTATTGCCCGAATTTTGCTGCCATATAATAATATAGACTGCTAAAGTATTGTATATTTTCAAGTGTCTTTCTTTTTGTACAATATTTGGATTGAGCATTCTATTTATCAAGCCTATAATCTGTAAAAATTTTATAGTTTTTAATTTTGTCTTTTTTTCCTTCATATGATATTTCACATCCAAGATAATTGAAAATATTAATCTGTTCTATTATTTTATTATTAATGATTATTTTACTTCTATTTGGAGTTTGTCCACAAAATGGCATTGTTTTAGTTTTATCTATGGATATTTTCATTCCAAATTGTTCTACTATAATGTTTAAATTATAATTTGCTCTTTTTAAATTGTCTTCCTTATCTGATATTATTACCTGATCATCTGCAAATAATAGCGTATTTATTTTGTTGTTCTGGGAAATTTCTATACTTGGATTGTTTAAGGTGTTCCATTGTATTAATGAAAATTAATATAAATATTAAAAAGTGTTGGAGACAGAGGCCCTGTCTTACTCCTTGGTTTATAGATTGTTTTTCACACTTTTTTTTTTTTTAATTTCATTATCTTTCTTTATATCCAATATTGCATATAGCAAAATATTAGGTATATTTATTCTTTGTAATACATCAAACAGTATGTAGCCATGTGGGTAGCTCTGCCGTGGGCATGGATCTTTGTGATTGTCTGTGAAGATACTATTGGTGTGGTTGCAGTTCACATGTAGTTGGTGGATTGAGTGGTGGAGGTAGAATTGTAGAGTAGGTGCTCTCCCCTCGATGAGTCTTTGGACTCCCTGGAGGTATCACGTAATAATAATAATATATCTTTTAACTTTGTCAAATGCTTTTCCATAATCTATAAACAAAAGATGAGTTTCTGAATTCAATTCCCTTCTTTTCTCTATAACTAGTTTTAAACAAAAAAGCTGCACCCATTATAGCGCATCCTTGTCTAAATCCATTTTGACATTCTAATAATACAGGGTGTTTCAAAAGGGATACACAACTTTGAATGACAGTAAAAGGTAAACTGCAATAGATGAACAATTTTTATTACTGTGCAAAAGTAGCATAACACTTGAAGTTTCAACACAGACTTAAAGTTCAATATGACTACCTCCAGTAATTCTTTAGTGTAATCAATTTCCTGCAACACATGGCAGAGCATATCTGGCATAACTTCAGCAATGGTGGCAGTAACAGTATCAGGTCAGGGGAATGTGGTGGCCATGATACAGGCACCCCCTCTACTAATCCATCTGTCTGGAAAATGGGTGTTGGGGTATGACCGTACGTCTCACGTAATGAAGAGGTGCTCCATCTTTTTGGAAATGTAAGTGTCCGTCGTGGTCATCATCATCTAATTGTGATATTAGGTACACCTTGTAACATGTCCAGATACACACCACCAGTAACAGCAGACTAAAAAAAAGAAAGAAAGAAAGATCTATACACTGTTTTCTTGCTTATCTATGGATAAGCAAGAAAATGATTTTTGCCTCCCCAAATTCTGCAATTGTGTGTGTTTACTTGCCCACTTATGTGAAAAGTGCAATTGTCACTGAAAACGATCTTGTCCGAAAAGTCCTCATTTTGTTCTATCCTATTATGATCGATCATTTCTGTACAGAAATCCTGGCTAATCTTCTTATTGTCTTTCTTCAAATGTTGTATGAGGGTAAATTTGTCGGGCCTTAAATGTAGATACTGTCATAAAAATAAAAAAATAAAATAAAAAAACGCCACACAGTCGCATGTAGAATTTCCAATTTCATGCCCATCGAGTTGACTTTTCAGGGATTCTCTGAAAACTTTCCCTACTTCTTCCAAAACAGCAGCATGCAGCCTTCCCATTGACCTTGGATGACACACAGAACAGCCTGTTTCCACAAAATTCTTGTGCCACATGTAGATCATACACCTACTAGGACGTTCCATATTGCATGCAGAAATTCCGCTGAACTTGTGTTGCAGACTTCATTTTCTCAAACCAAAATACACTATGTGCTCACTCTGCACCATCGAAAGTTGTCGTTTGGTAATAAAGCTCTTCTCTTCCAGTCTTCTCTATTCCTTGCTGTTCGAAAAAGTTCCTTTTATAATCCAAGCTCCTGTTGAGCTTGGATTTAGAAGGCATCATTAAACCAAAAACAAGGTATGTACAAATTTTTCCACATTTTTTTTTCTGCTATAATTGCCTTCTATATTCGCCCATAATGCCCTAAAATATATATATGTATACCCTTTTTTAGTTATGTTAGCCAATGTATTAAAATAAGGGACACGCCTAAATAAAAACAGGCTACAATAGCCGTTAATTATATTAATTGTTCTATTTATTTTTTTTAAGCTTTTCATTTCAAATGCCAGCAGTTTTTTCTCCTCTCTTTTCTTAACTGTTCGTGCTTCTGCTCCATAGATGACTGTTGGTGTAATTATTGATTCATATAATTTGATTTTGGCTTGCTTAGATATCTTGTTTGTTTTCCAGATTTTCTGTAATTTTCCCATGGTGGTCCATCCTATCTCAATTCCGTGTTTGATTGTTTTGAGTTCATCTATTGTTTCTGTTAGTTTTGATCCAAGATATATGAAGTTGTCTACTTGTTCTATTTGTTCTCCATTTAGGGTGGCTGAGATGGTAGTTCCGTTCCTCCCTATTTTCATCACTTTTGTCTTTTGTATATTTATTGTCATGTCATATGTTTTACAGGTTTCGTTTAGCTTGTTTCATTTGGGGCTCTTGCAATAAGGACTAGATTATCTGCATATTTGATATTATTTATGTTTAAACCATTGACATTGATTCCAGGTTCATTGTCTATTGCCTTCTTTACAACTTTATCTAGATATGTGTTGAATAGGCATGGGGATAATGGGCATCCTTGCATTACTCTTTTTTGGATCTCTTAGGGTTCTGTTGTGAGCGTGTCATTTTTAATTATTGCATCTGTCTTAGAGTAATATTTTATCAGAAACTGTATTATATATTTGTCTATTGCTTTTTCTAGTAGAACTTTAAGAAGGATTTCTCTGTTGATGCTATCAAAAGCTTGTTTCAAGTCCACAAAACAACAATATAGTTCCTTATGGTCTTCCCAGCTGAGCTCTGCTAGTTGGTGCAATGTGAAAATCTGGTCTATTGTTGAATAGTTTCATCGGAAACCAACTTGTTCTATGCCTATCAGTTCAAAGGCTAGCTTTTTATTTTTAATTATTATTTTTATTTCATTGTCTCATATATATATATTTTTAATTTTATGATATTTTTTGTGTTCCTAAACTTTCATATATGGATGTAATGATTTCTTTTATGTTATTCTATTCTTTCTCGATGTCTTCATTTTCTTGTATTTTTTTCTAAATGGATATTAATCCTCTGATGGTATAAATTGCTTATACTTAAATCATTTAGTAGTTTTACTTTGTAATTAGATTTTCTTTCTCTAGTTTTTTGTAACCAATTTGGTGGAAACCTTGATTTTGCCTGCACTAAACAATGATCTGTATTTATTTCTACCCCTCTCTCATGACTGTAACATCTAGGAAGAGGTCTACTGTTGGAAGTTTTTCCACTTGGTTATACTATAAATTAAAGATACCAAGAAATTATGTACGTGTTTAATCCTTAATCCAAGTGTAAGCAGACAAGTTTGCACCTGAACTATTTTCTGGATTGGGGCAACTTGTATATAGAAGCTTATGACTTCACATCACTTGCCTTAGTATCCCATAATGCAAAGCACATATCCTTATGGATATGTATAATGCTATGCATTATGGGAAGGGTCACTACCTACATCAGTTTTGACCTTTATTGAGGTCTCATCAGTGGGAGCCAGACCCAGAGGTGATACCAAGGTTGAAGTAATGCAGAAGTCATATGAAAAAATGACTTGGTATCTTTAATTTATAGTATAACCAAGTGGAAAAACTTCCAACAACTATCTCTAATCCAGAGTATTCTAATAATAACGTATGACACCTTTTGGCAACTGGTATATGAAAATATGACTTCTGCATTACTTCAACCTTGGTATCACCTCTGGGTCTGGCTCCCACTGATGAGACCTCAATAAAGGTCAAAACTGATGTAGGTAGTGACCTTTCCCATAATGCATAGCATTATACATATCCATAAGGATATGTGCTTTGCATTATGGGATACTAAGGCAAGTGATGTGAAGTCATAAGCTTCTATATACAAGTTGCCCCAGTCCTGAAAATAGTTCAGGTGCGAACTTGTTTGCTTACACTTGAATAAAGGATTAAACCAAGTATATAATTTCTTGGTATCTTTTCATTTGCTATAAAGTAGTCTATTATTGATTTTTGTCCTTTGTACACCATGTATATCTATATATATTTTTGTTTATAAAATGGGTTCATTATTTTTAAATTGTTATAGAATCAATGAGTCATTTTCCATTTTTGTTTACTGTTGGTTCTCCAAATTTTTCTATATTATTATTAATTTTTTTCATTCCTATTCTCGCATTAAGATCTCTGGTTATAATTATATTGTCTGTTTTATTTACTTTTTTCATATATTCCTTGTAACTGTTTGTAAAAGTCATTATTTTCTTCTTCTTTTCCTTCTTCAGAGCATGCTCTCCAATAACTATTAAATTTGCTTTATTTAATTTTAATCACACTTCTAATATTCTATCATTCCAATATGTACAGTGAGTTATTTTTATTTTAATTGATTTATCGATTGAAATCATTACACTAGCATTTGCATGCATTTGTTTGTCTACTTCACATGGTAATTAGTCATTTCTTTTGTTTCTGTGAGAACTGCAGTTTCTATATTTTCTTCTTTATGTGCTGTACTTCTAATGTTCCATGTAGCATATTTCACCATGTTTTTCTTTTTCCAAAGTTTGCTAACCTTTTCCACTTTTTTCGGTCTTTTCCCATGTTTTTCATCCAGTTTAGATTTCATTGAGACGATAGTAATGTGTGTGTTATATTTATTTGTTATTTTATTATATTTCTCTCTCTAATTTTTTATTTTTTATACTTCATTAACCTCTATTATCTTTTCTTGTGTATTAGCTTAACTAAATTCCACCTAGGGATATTTCCTTTTCAGATACTGGCAAATTTATATTTATACTGTGCCAGCTAGTATCCTATAACAGGAATTTTATTCAAGTTCAGAGAAATATTCCTAGATTCACTGGCATACACTCTAACACACACTTAAATAGATATCGGTACTTTGCAGTCGTGACCAATGATCTATTAAACATATATATCTAAAATTTCTCCCGCTATGGTTCTAATTTTATAAGTGATAATTTGATATCTCGAATTCAGGCATGACTCAGGCATATGCAATAAAACATGTTTATTGGAACTAAATGACAATTACAACTAAATTGAATCAAATTACTAAAACTTCTAAATCTCTTGCTAAGTTAAATCTCATGCTAAGATAATTAAACAATTCTAAATTAATCAAGTTCACCTAGACAGATCAAATTGTTAATCACACAGAACAATAGAAATCTATGACAATATTACACTAAATTAAGATTCTCTCATGCATGCTATTCATAGAGTACATACTATACAACTTGTTGCTTTCTCAGTTAAGGTTATCTACTAAACAAAATACACTTATTACTTCAGTCACATACAATTAGATTCGTTCCTGACAATTCTTTGTCCATCAGAATTTTGCTCTCTCAAATACGAAATCTTATCCAAGTTCTCTAAAGGATTGTCCACATTACTTAATCAAACATAACTTTCAATCTTCTATCACTTCCGTAACATATAACAAAGATCTCTACATTACCTAGTTCTTTCCGAAGGCCTATTAACTACCACGTGTTGTTCTGGTCATCCTTCGATCGGCAATCTCAGCGCCTAGCTTTTGGCTACATCGTCCATTCTACTGCTGCCAGACTCGAACTATTTTCTTCCGCGACTGAGGGCTATCTCCGCTCCTTTCCGATGGGACATCCACTGGCTGTGCACGATTTCTGCATAAGCTGATGATTCGTGTACGGCTCAGCGTGGAATCTTGTTCAACATAATCAGGAAAACGCCCCGCTCTCCAACATCATAGAACCCTGGCTCGTCCTTTCTTTGACCACCGGTCAAGAATCCTCGAGATGAAATCCGGAACAAAAAGCCTCGCAATATGGCGTGCATTGCCTTATATCCCATGTTCTAGCGCCCTCTTTTTGCTGTATCCTTTTTTTCGCACAACCCTTAGTTTTAATGCCTTTAAGATGATCCTTACTCCCTATTGCTGTTAGGTGCTGTCTTTGAAGAAAGTGCACTTATTTTATTTTCCGCATACCCTGTAGCCTCCGGCGTTACGACCGATATGTGCATTTCAGACGCGACCTTTGCACTGTTACACACTTGCTGTCTGGCGATTTACATTATTTGAGATAGCTTAATAGGACACAAACTTAACCTAATATTTCTTTTACATGGAATCATTAATTTGTACACAATTCTCTACATAGTATTACAATTCTACTAAAAGGAGGTAATTCTAATTCTATTTACAGTTAGTACTTTATTTTTTCTGCTTGAATACAAATTTTTTTTTCTTCAGCTGATTTTTCTGACTTGTTAAATCCTGAATGAATTGTTTCCTTTTAAAGGATCTTCATTCAGGATGTAACATGTGTGTTTCCCTATCTGTGTCAAGTTACTAGCATGACGATACATGTCCAAGTGGTGGGCTACCACCTTAGAACAACTAGGCTTGTCTTTGTTTAGTAGATAGTGGAAACTGCAGTTTGAGAGGAAAGAAGAGTAGAAGACCAGTCTAACAGATATAATATACCAAGTGTATTGTATATGATGAACAGCCTATTTATTACCCACTGCAGGGTGAAGGCCTCTCCCATTGAGGGAGGTTTGGATCTACTACTCCCATGGTGACCAGTCCATATTGGGAGAGTGTATCTATACTTGGGTGAATGAATGTATGAAGATGGAAGACAATCACAAACATCCATGCCTACGTGGGATTTGAACCTGTAGCCTCTTGGCTGGAGAGCAGATATGCTAACCACTCGGACAGCCAGTCCACGGTATTGTATTATATATTGTTGGAAATAAGATTGGGTATCTCGATTTGCCATGCCCATACGCTTGAGAAGAAATTCAGAAATAATAATTGAGAAACTGTAATTGAGAAATATTAAGGAAATGTGCTTGATTACTCTTTATAAGCATTCTCAATTTTGAATCATTACTTCATGCTGGTGTAAGCACCACCATAGAATTTATTTTATGATTTTTTTAAAAAAATTTTTATTAGTAAATTAATAATCTTTTCAAAGTAGTATTAGCAAATGGTGTAATGGTTTTTGAGTAGTCACTATTTCAGCAACATAACTGATGTCAAATCAAACCTCATTACTCTGTAACCATTTGTTTAAGAACCATAATTTGTATTTAATATACATTTCAGAATTACTTAATTATATTTTTTTATTGCAGGTTGCAACTGTTACACCTGGTGATGGTTATCACATGTTTGTAAAAGAAGAGGTAGAAGAAGTAATTCAGGGGATATGATATTTTGAAAACATTGCCATAAATTGTGTTGTAAATCATTTAATATTAAAAAGTTATCTTGCTACATCAGGTTTATATTTTTTAAAAGAAAAGGCAGTCATTGCATTTCATTAAAATGCATCAGAAATTCTTGTGATAATGTTTTTAAACCTTTTTTTTTTTTTTTCATTTTTTATACGTCATGGTTAGAAATTAAGATTACTGAATCATTCCCAGCCAATCATGAAATAGGAAATATTCTGCTCTCGAGATAAAGTTAAATGTGTGATACTACATTATATTTTTAGGAACAAAATTAGCAAAACATTGATGTAACTAAAACAGGTCACTCTCAGACACAGCAAGGTGGGGTGCATATACAAATACAAAATATACAATACAAAATTATTTTACATGTTAATGTTTATTTTGTATTATTTTTGAAGCAACCTCTGAATAAAATTAAAATAATGGAATTTTCATTGGGAGTGGAATGTATTTTTATTTTTCTCCTGGTACAGAAATGCACTGCAAGGAAGATGTTCCTTTTTAAAGGAATGCGTTCTTCATGAGTATAGGTTTTTGTGAGACTGTTGTATTGTATTAAGATTATTATAGTAGCAAAGTTATTTTATTTTGAAGAGTCTGCTTTTCAAAATAAAAATAGAACACACACATAGTTTGATTGCAACTCCATAAATGCAAAGTAACTCACTTCTGGTTATAGTTTTTAATACAGAAGAGTGTTTCAGATATGCTCATTTAGTCTGCTAGTGGTTGCCCAGTAACAAGTCTTTAATACTGCTAGTGGGAAAAATGAAGAGAAACCACAGCTATATGTGAGTATCTTTTAGTTTAATTTACAACTACAAACTATGCTTTGGTACACCACTCAAAAATAGCTTTGATACTGTTGGACACTATAATAACTGACATGTTATAAAATTGCATACAATTTTTAATGTGCTCTGTGCATGTGTTGTTGAACTTGCTCTTCAGTATAACTACAATATTTAATATTTTTGAATCAAAAGTATTGTATTAGGATGTGTAGATATTTGCAGTCCTGAAGCAGTAAAAGCTATTGCTTTAGGACATCAATCATAATTGCCTTATTCTCCTTTGGGATAAAAAATATTATTGTAAAGTATATGTTTAAAAAAAAACAGGTGTTGGGTTGTTCATTTTAATCAGTGGTATTGACCTACAACACAACGAGAATAAATATAATTAAAATGAAAAGCCAAAAGGCTTTTTATCCATTTTTATCCATTTAATAATGAGAATAAATATAACTGTTATGCTGTTGATATTTTGTAGGATTTCAACTAGCATCCTTAAAAAAAAGCTTCAGAGGCTTCAGGTCTTTAAATCCAGTATCCAGTCCTAAAAGGCATTATGATAGAATATTTTTACTCCTCAAAAATTTTGAATTGTTTCCTCATTTACTTCATAGTTAGAAGCTTGTATAACTAGAAGTGTTCTCTAAGGATGCTGTTTGAAATTCATCAAAATATTGTGGCTTAATATTCACATTTATTTTGCTCTTGAGTTTCCTTACCTGCATTTATTTCAAATGAATGATAATTTTAGAAGAAGCAATGGAAGAAAGTATTAATGAGTATTTTTGAATTTTAATTTACATAGCAATGCATAGTTATTGTCTTTGTCTTATAATTTATAGTTTCAAGCTCAAATTTGATTTGTATAAATATTTAATTGCTTCTAATAAATGAAACTTTTTTCCCTTTAATTTGAATATTAGTCTTATTCACTGAGGCACTTATATATGAATAAATACCTGACACATTTCCTACTTGAAGTATTACAGTCAACTCTTACTATAAGAAATTAAAAAAAAAACTGGCCATGTCCCTATTGGCACACTTCTATTCTAAAAGAAATTCACTAAACAAACTGTCTAGTATATAATAAAATATTCTTATGATTCCTACAAGTTTGCTAAACTGTAAATGCTGACAAACTGTGTTGGTCATAACTACACAGTTTATTTAGTGGTTAAACTAGGATTTGCATGCATAGCCATGGCAGTGAGTCCATTTGGCGTACATATAAAAGAAATCTGAATGTCAAATTTTGGAGATCCATCAGAATTTTACTTTTTTTGAGGCATCTTTGATAAGGGAATAAGTAATGTTTTTGCTTTTGACAATGTAATAACGAAAGGTGAATAGCTGTCAGAATCATGTTGTCTTTTATAAACCTCAGTTCCTTTTGAAATGATGGAACTGAAAAAGTGATGGAATGCACTTGATGGCATCATACTTTTGAGAACTGTTTTTTTTTTTATAACTCTTATGTCATCTTAAATCACTAAATTAAAAATAATAATTTATTAATTTACTCCTAAATGTTATTTTAATACTTGGTTCTTCTGTATCTTTATAGTGTTACATGGCATCTGGCAGGAGCTAGTAACAGTTAACCTTGTAGCACACCCACTTCATTCCATACTTTGAAATTAACTGATTGTTACAGTCATCTGTTACTATAACAAATTTCTCTTAGAACTGCAATGATGCTATGGAACTTTATTCGAGACCTTTTATATCCCATACGTGAAGGATTGAAGAACATGTAAGCACACCAGCACCATGTCTGGAGTACAGGTGAGGGTTTGGAAAGAAGACATTCATTTTACTTGATGAGTTGCAGGTTCTTGAACATTTTGGTGAGGGGGGGGGTGCATTTTAAGTTTTTAACACATATTGGTCTGGCATACTTGAATTTTACACACACATGCATACATTCAGTGGGTAGTTTATTAGACATAACTAATAGTCATTTGAATCAATATGAATAATTAACCTTCAAGAATAGTTTTGATATACTGGGACATTAACTCCATTCTGGAAATACTACAAGTTTCCTACCTAAGGTGAAGAGCATTGAATTCCTGTCAGTACATTCATCTCATTCCGCCACTTCCTAACGATATTTGACTGGAACAAGAATCAGTGACTCGTGGGGACAATCCATTAAGATAAAATTGTGTTATGTTCCTATAACAATTCCTAGATGATATTGCATTACCTTGTTGGCAGTATCTGTGTGTAAAGTAATGTTGAATATGAATGTGTTGGTAATGGTGTGGTACATCTAAACATCATCAGCCTTTTAATCTACAGGTTGATATCAAGGGACTAAAATACAGTTCTAAATACTAAATAAAATACTAAAAGACACTCGCTACAGTGAATTTGTAGGGATAGCTATTAAAAAACTCACGACATGTTGTGAAATTTCTTTAGAATAACTTTGTTCCAATGGGCTTCACTCAAGACTTTGCAGTAGTTTGTTATAGTGAGAGTTGACTAGTGCCACAGAAAACATGCCACAGATTATCACTCCGTTACCTTGTATTGTTGTGACCAAGAATGATGGGGTCCATGAATTTATATTGCCATTGCCATAATTCTTGTCCTTCCATCCACATGGAATAATAGGAATAAGGATTCATCCCTAATACATGCAATCCCCTTTCTTAAATCTCTTGGTGTCCATTGGCTGCCTACCTTACCCATAAATGTTCTTTTTGTGATAGTCTCTCTCTCTTTCTCACACATCATTCCTTCAGTGATTATTTTCCTGTACATTTGACATTTAGACGATGTTTCCTTATTGTACTATTTGATTCGGTTATCATCCTCTACTCAAGTGACTCAAGGCAACTTTGAACAGTACTCATGTGATTACTTCTCCCAGAGAGAAGTCTGCTGCCTGTTATACCATAGCTTGTGCCTGACATATCATTAGTTATGTTAATAGCGAATTCCATTTAATATGATGAGATGTCTAATATTTGGGCTACTGTATTGTGTGTATGTGTGCATGCTATTGCAACATTACCTCACCTTTCAATGAAATAAAATAAAAAATAAAAAAAAGTGCAAGTTATAAGTGGTGAAAAACATGGTGTAAATTCTGATTGTGTTATATATCATTTGAGTTCTGTAAAACAGAAAACATGCTTTTTGTCATTTTATGGATAGAGCTATTTATAATAAAAGTGATTCAGAAAAAACAAATATATAAGATGGGCATCCAGAAAGTAAGTTCCAATGAGCTGTCAGAGAAACAAAAATATACTTACAAAAAAAACTTTAGTGGAAATTAAAGTAGACATCTTTCACTACTTTTCTACATAATTTCCGCCATTGTTCAGGCACTTATCATTACAGGGCAGCAAGAGTTTGTATACCTATGCCGTAAGATTGCTGCCTATGATGCAAACCACATATTGACTGCTTCTTTGACCTCATCATCTTGAAACAGCCAGCCACCAAGGAAAGATTTCAGATGTTTGAACAGGTGAAAGTCGCTTGGCGCAAGGTCAGGACTATACAGGGAATGATGGAATTGTTCCCATCCGAAGATGGTGAGAAGTTGTGTTACGCCGCCCATGTGTCAGCAGGCGTTATCATGAATCAAAACAATGCCATGTCGTTTATTCTGGATCACACGACACAGTTTCTTAAGGGTTTGGATACATACAGTGGTGTGT
Organism: Typopeltis vanoorti; assembly: GCF_054136105.1. Classification (NCBI taxonomy): domain Eukaryota; kingdom Metazoa; phylum Arthropoda; class Arachnida; order Uropygi; family Thelyphonidae; genus Typopeltis; species Typopeltis vanoorti. The sequence goes on along the minus strand of NC_143550.1, from coordinate 97,141,551 downwards.
TGGGACCGGCTCATGCGAGCCGGTTGTTAAAATTTTTCAGATTTAGCGAGCCAGTTGTTAATGTTTTTTAAGTCGGGCGAGCCTGTTATTAAAATTCTTTATGAAAGGATGATGAATGGTAGATATATACTTTTTCTCGTAAAATTGTATAATAAACGCTTACATATTATTATTATCAAAAATAAATGCATAAAAGAGAATTCACAAAACACAAACTCAATTTATGAATGGGAATTTGGAAACGATTTTATTTACTAAATAATGTCTGTATTCATTAAAACACAAACACGTTATCAAAACTTCCGAACTGGGTATTTGAATAAACAATAATGTCTTATTTTTCGGCGAATTTCCAAGAACTTGCAACATTAAGTACTTGGAAATGCAATATTGTTGCACTATCGATAAATTCGTCGTGACAGCTACAGTCTCTGGTCATTTGATCGACTATGAGTGGTAATATTAGTGTTACATTTTTTTTGTTCAGGATTTCATTTGATAATAGGTAAGTTGTAGGTAATATAGGAAAATTTTCTTTAATATATGTTTTTATTTCGGTTTTTTCTTTTTTTTTTTAATAATTAAAATAATTTTGATGTGCCCTTTGAATTGCACTGGTATCCAGTTAGATAATCTATGTGATTTTTCTCTTATTTTCCATGGATAGATTATCCCCAATACCTCTGACTGACCATTACCCAAGCTTTAATTTTCCTGTACAACAGTGTGCAATAGGTGCAAACAAAAAAAAATAATGTAAAAAAATCAATTTAAAATATCTGACTGAAAGAGTCAAATGCTGAAAATCTACCTCTTGCTCAAATAACCATTGAACTTTCTGTTCCTTGCCAGAGATATTTGAACACAACTTCACTTAAATTTCCTTATCTCTCATATCCATATAGTACCATTGTAATATCATCCAGAAATAAGGCTGATGTCTTGGTATCGGTCTTCTCAAACTCTTGTAAAGAAAACCTAAGCAAATCCCCTTCCATTGCACAACAACAGCTCACTTCCAATTTTTTTCCCAGAAAGACATGAGAATCTACAGCTGACCCCCCCCCCCCCCCCGTCTATGTTTGAAGAAATGTATGTTGGTTCTCTTAATATTTTAAGTGTATTTGATCAAGTCTGCCATAGAGTCCTGCTCACAAATCACTATCATATGGTCTGGCTCCTACAATTTTGGTCACTACATGTTATTGTGGTAAGCATTCTTTTCTCAGATTTTCCTTCTACTTTTGGAGTACCCTAGTACTATTTATGTAATGAAGGCTTCCTTCATTACATAAATAACCTTCTCACTAACCTGAAATATTATCCAGTGTTATCTGATGATAACAGAATGGTCATGATAGAAATACAAGAATGCATTAACTGATAACGTGTCTATTTATGTAATATAATCCTCAAAAACATGACCTGTTTAGAAAAAAGCAATGGGAAAATACAGATGACTCTAGAGTGTGGTTATGAAAAACAGTAATGAGATTAGCTGAACAGAAAAGTTACTAACCATACTTTAGAGAAAACAGTCTAAAAAAAGCTTACTGAATGATGAAGCAGGAAGAGGGAAATTAAATTTTTAGGAGATACTCTGTGAGATGGACTAATAACCAATGTAATCATTGTAAGAAAACTACAAGGAAGAAATCAACTGAAATATCACTGTACAAAAGATCCAAAACATAGATGAAAGTATCACCCAAATCTTTTAGAGATGGCATCTGAATGAATAAGTACACTTCATTTGACAAAACTTGTAGTGATCAAATGATCCGATCTTCCATAACCTATGTCTCAAAACACTTCTCACTTTGTTATTGTCTAGTACAGGGGTTCCCAACCTTTTTGTTTCCTAGAGCACATTCTAAAATACCGGTAGGGTGACGGGCACCATCTATTTTTTCAAGCAAATATTTTGAATTCTTTTGTTAAATGAATACATGAAAAGTTTACATTATATAAAAATTTAAATATATATATGTAAGTTAGTGCGATCTTTGGCATTGCATTTCATTTCATTGGCCAGTGCTTCATAATTAGGAGAATATGATGATATTCCAATTCTTAAACAATCATCAAGATGCCCATCAGTGAGTCATGATCTCATTTCTTGCTTTGTCGTTCAGATGACCAATTTTTCCTTTTTTTCTTTCTCACCTGCCTTTTCTGATGACTTTAAAAATTCCTCCACTTCTTCTTCAATAGAATTTCTGTGGGATCTTAGCACAAAAGTCTTTATGTCCAATTTCCTATTTTAATGTTGTCCACATCACTCTACTTGATATTGCCTGCCATTCAAGAAGATTATTCTCATGTTTAGTGGATTTCTGGATTGTCAAACATACTAATAATAATGGCAAATACCTGTTAGATTTCTGCTCAGGACAGGGACTGGTTATTACTAACACCATGTTCCAACATAAAAATGTGCACAGATTCACATGGAGAGAAGAGGCAAGGAATAAGAAAAGTCTCATTGACTATGTTATTGTTGATAGTGATGTTTTCTCCCTGGTGCAGGACACCAAAGTGTACAGAGGATTTGAAATTGGAAGTGATCACTATTTAGTCTTGAGCAGGATAAAATTGAATTTCAACATGTAAGAAAGTTTTAAAGCGAATAAAAGTTGAGCAGCTCTCAGATGTGAACTGTAGACTAAAATACACAAAGATTATTGAAGAAAAAATGAAAGAGTTTGAGAACAGGAACCAAACCTTGGAGATTCCGTGGCAAGCCTTGAAGAAAACTCTGATTGATTCAGCCAGAGAGGCATGTGGTGAGGTTGTCTGCAAGGATAGAAAAATCAGAACTCCATGGTGGACATGGGAAGTTAAAGAGGCAGTGAAGGAAAAGAAGAAAGCATTTCAAAAGTTCCTGGCAAATAAGTCAGCTTGTGTTCTTAGAGAATACAGAGACAAATTCAAGAATGATAAACACTGTGTAAAACTAGCTAAACAAAAGTAATGGGAGGACTTTGGCAAGAATATAGAAAATAAATATCAAGAAGGTTCTGGAAGGTGTTGAAGAAGCTTAGAAATGGAGGAAAGAGTGCTGTAAAAGGAGTTAGAGATGATAAAGGTGACTTGAAAACAGGAGAAAAAGATATCCTTGAAGTATGGAGTAATTACTTCGAAAAATTGCTAAATGAAACAAGTAGTGATAGCACAGTGGTAAAAAACACTCCACAGGCATACAGTCAGGAATACATATCCATACTTGAAGTACAAAAAGCCATCAAAGGCTTCAAATGTGGAAAGGCAGCAGGAGTAGATGATATTCGACCAGAAATGCTGAAATATGTATGATGGTATTAAAGTCTTACAGTGGCTGCACTGCATAGTTCAGAAAGCCTGGACAGAGGGACGAATTCTCGATGATTGGAGTAGAACTCTAATAGTACTCATATATAAAAAGAGAAATAAAACTGAATGTGAGAATTACAGAGGTATCTCCCTACTGAGTGCTCCTGGCAAGATCTATGCAAATATACTTGAGAAACGGTTGAGAAGAATTGTGGAAGAAAAGCTTGGTGAAGAACAAGCTGGATTCAGACCATATAGAGGCTGTGAGGATCAGATCTTCATTTTACGACAAATAGTTGAGAAAGCATGGGAATATAACAAAGATCTGTATTTAAGTTTTGTCGATCTGGAAAAGGGATATGATAAGGTGCCAAGAGAGAAGCTATTCAATACGCTACAGTTATATGGTATCAATGTGACATTATATCAAGCAATACTTAGTCTTTATTTGAGTTGTAAGTCAGCAGTTAGAATTGAAGGAAGTACATGAAGATGGTTTAATGTTAAATCTGGTGTGAGACAAGGATGTACGTTATACCCTCTGTTATTCATTATCTATATGGATCACATTATGAAGGAAAGTAGTTTTGAACATGATATCAAAATTCGACATGTTAATGTCAGCTCTTTGCTTTATGCAGACAATGTTATACTTCTAAATAAATCCGCTAAAAGTTTGCAAGATTCCCTGACTAAATTGAATAACTGTTGTAATTGATATGGTATGAAGGTCAGCATTAAAAAGACAAAGACAATTAAAATAGGTAGAATTGTTGAAAATATCAACTGTGTTGTGAACGGGGAACCTGTAAAACAAGTAAAACATTTCAGCTACTTAGTCCCGATTTTTCTGAAGATGGGAAATTAAATATGGAAATAGCCAACAGAATCAACAAAGCTGGTATGGTAGGCAGTCATTTGAATAAATTCATATGGAATAAGAGAGAAATTAGTCAGAACACTAAATTAGCTGTATACAAGACAGTGTTCAAACCAGTTTTAACTTATGGATCTGAGAGCTGGGTCAGAAGTAAAAGACTTGACCAAAGACTAGAGACCGCAGATATGAGAGTCCTGAGAAAGATTAGAGGTGTGAACAGATGGTATCAATGGCAATATCATATTAGGAAAGAACTTGACATTGTCAGCATCCAGGAATGCATTAGCAGAGCTAATCTCAGGTGGTATGGTCACTTAAACAGAATGAGCGAGGAAAGATTAGCAAAACAAGTGTTCTGAGCCAGGTTGGCAGGAAAACGACCCAGAGGAAGACCAAGATATAGGTGGATTGATACGGTACAAAGTGCTTAGACGATAGAAATATAAGATCTGATAATGTTTGAGTCTTGACAAGTAACAGACTGATTTGGAGGAAAATTGTAGATAGGAAGTTAGTAATGATGTAAATTTTTCATGTAATACTATCATAACCTGTACACCCCTTGAGGGTACATGTCAGGAATTTGATGATAATGATGATTAGATTTATCTTACTTTTGTATAGTGCAGAGTCGTGTAGTTGTATCTTGCACATAAGTATGTTTTCCTGATGATGACTTCAATACAGAGGTCGAAACATCGATTGTTACTTGCTTAATGTTAAGTAAAGTAATTATTCTAACATGTGTGTTGTCTTCATAAATTCTTCACCATGAACACATTCATACATGTTTAAGATTGTAAGGGCGAATGGTTGTAGCCTCCATAGTGGAGTAGCACTTTTGGGGAAATACCTATAGAAAAGACATAATGCAGAAAGTGGACATAGTGATTCGGGAGAGAAGGATCATCAGTTAAGCAAAGTAACTCTTAGGGAAACAATCCAGCATTCTGAGAGAACTTTTTTAAGTCTGTCCCCCCAAGCATGATTACAGTATTCTAAAGTTGAAGAGATTTTAGATTTATAAAGTGTTAAGAGTTCAGCAGAGAAGAAGGATTATATAAAATAAAAAGAATATAAGATTTTGGAGAGTGAAGAGGCTATGGATCTAATATTTTTCTGCCAGGCACAAATGCAAATTATGCAGAGTCATCAGCCTCTGTATACAAGTAGCCTTGTCGTGTAGATACTACACATGTAAACTTTGTTTGCTTGCACTTGGATAAAGGATTAAACAAGGATATTATTATTATCATTATTGTTAAGATAGACCTCCAGAGAGTCATTGAGGGAGGCCACATACTACAAGCTATCATACTTGATCTTGAATTCATTCACTACTTCTATACACAACATCCAATGGCAGTCCATTCCACTCACGCACCACTCTATGAGAGAAAAATCTAGATCTCTCCTCTTCTTAGCAGCATTCATTCTCAGCTTACAAGGAGGCCCTCTTTCCTCCACAAAATAAAAAATTCCATCAAATGAAATCCTGTATGACCCCTTCAGAAGTTCTGTAAGTCTCAATCATATCACTCCTATTTGTTGGTATCTGCATTGTACAAATTCTCAATCTGTCTTCATTATCAGAATTCCACAATCCTGATATCATTTTTGCACTCTCTCTCTCTCCACTATCAGAATTACAATGGAAACCAGGAGACAACAGTCCAAGTAAGCTCTCATCAAGGCCTTGTAAGGAAGAAAAATGACATCCGTATCTTTACATGTGAAAGTTCATTTCAGCATTGCAATAATCTCTTGAGTTGTATTTATAATCTTTGCTACATGGCTCCTGAACTTTAACTTCCTGTCTACTAAGACTCCAAGATCCCTAGCCTGATCAGTTTCCACTAGCATAGTCCCACCAATATAACACAACATCGGATAATTAATCTCACCAAAATGCATAACTTTACATGTACTGACATCCATTTTCCCATTCCCACAACTCCAGCCTATTCAAATTATTCTGCAAGTACAGTATAACAGCAGCATTACTGATTACCTTACCTATCTTTGCATTATCAGCAAAACTGTATGTTGCCTGTCAGATCCTACCCAATGTCATTAATGTAAAGATTGAATAACAGTGGACCAAGAACTGATCCTTATGGTACACCACTGATTACCTTAAATCTTGCAGACTCACATTCCCCATATACCACTTTTTGATTTCTGTCAGTCAGATATCAAATGGCAGTACCATATGTTCTTTCCACTCGCGCGCAATCTTCCTTATTCTGAGATTCAGATTATATAGCCTGGTTCAGCTTAGCACTTTTAGCACCCATGCTGATATCCCATTAGTCCCTATAAGAATGCCACATGAAAAATAAATAATTCTTATTCAGTTTGTGCAACAGCTCTAATACCTCCTCATACACCTCAGTTTCTTCATCCAGTAATGAGGTAGCAGTGAACTCAATGTTGCGATACACCAGGCTGATAGCTTTTAGTAAAATGAATGCTCATTAGTTATACAACACAACCTCTTTTACATCTGTCACCTTCACATCATCTGCATTTAAAAGAGTTATTCTTTCTTTTACTTGCAGCATATCGATAGAATTCTTTGAGGCTATCTTTAGCTTTCAGGGCCAGTTTCCTTTCATACTCTGATTTAGCTTTCCATACAACAGTTGTGACCTCTCTGGCCTGCTGCTTATAATTTTCATAACAGACATCTTCCTTATGCACATGGTATTCCTTCCACATCATTCTTTTCTTACAAATCTTGTGCTCGATAAGATTACACATCCATTTGATTCTTATCCTATTTATTCTTCAGTCTTTTGGGACACATTCTGATATTTCATCATTTAAGTATTTTTTAAATGCTTTCCATCCAGCAACTGATACCATTGAGCTGGACTCGGTATACTCTTCAGTTGGTCATAATTTCCTGGTTTGTAGTTCAGCATGCAACCTTTTCTGAATGGTACATTCATAAAGTTAGCCACTTCCCAAGTGAGTACTGCATGTTCGCTCTCACTCCTCTGACACTATAATCAAATCTAATTCAAATCAAATCAAATCTCGCTCTTTGACCTCGAGTTCTGTCATGCTGCTTGAGGAAGTTGCCTCGTAACAGCTCGATAAATCCATTTTTATTCTTTTCATGAGATTTTACTGCTACTCAATCAGTGTTTGGATAATTAAAATCCACTATTATGATTACTCTTTTTTTGCCCATCATCTTTATTTGGTGACGCATTTCTTCATCACTACCAAACAATCCACCAGGTCTATAACAACACCCCACTGATACCAGTTAGTATATATTTGATGATGTTAGATTCCACCTCACACTAGATGGCTTCAAAATCACTACCACATGAAAAGTTGTTACTTGTATTACAAACATAGGTCTCAACACTAACTGGATTCAAGTTATCCAATATCATTAGCAGGATGATCCCCTCCTCTCCTATTCTATCTATCCTTCCTAAAAATACTTTACCCTTTACACTTGATACCAGTTAGTATGTCTGATTCTCACAGGTCTCACTAATGCATACTATCGGAGGTTCCCAATGTACTGACCAACAACAACAAACTACCCATTTGTTTCTGATACTCCTAGCATTCATGTACAGACATAGTAAGCTACCTGCATGTTTTTTTGTACACTCTTGTCTGTAGTCTGTGTGACACAGTTGGACAACTTGCAGATCTCTGTTCTTCTCTAATGCCTTATATATGCAGACATCTTTGCACACGTTTTGATGGGTTCGAACTGGATGAACACAACGTCACAATTGTTCTCTCCTCATAATCATTTCCACGATAATACTCATTCCTGCTTTTAACAACGTTACATAATATTATTGCTCTTACACACATTCTCAATATTTCTGCTATTATACTTTAGTTTTCCTGACTCTGTAAGGTCTCATCACAGCTATTAGTTTTTCAAAACTCCTGATAGCAAATGCAAGTGTAGGCCATCCCTCTTATACAAATCCAATCTTCCCTCAAACTCACATCCACTCCTTCTAGACATCATATACATTGAATTGTTTGCCATCATAGCCCTTCTTCTTAATTCATTTTGGACAGTTTAATTTAATTCATAACCAAGTGACAAAACTTTGTATATGTATGCATAAGGTAGTGCCAAAAAGTATTAGAAATTTAACCTAAGCTGAGGGCTGATGTTGAGAATACAATAATTGGACTCAAGACTAAAATATTTGAATCCTAAATTGTATGGTATTGTGTAAGTGAACTTGGAGAGAGCTGTGAATAAGGACCAGTACCCTGAAATATTGTGATGGTCTTGCATATCTCCCCCCCCCCACACACCCCCCCCCCCCCCCCCCCCCGCAAGGGAGGGCCGGCTCTACCGACGGTGCAAGACGTGCATTTGCACGCGACAGCAAGTTTTTTTTTTTTTTTTTTTTTGGCGGGGGGGGGGGATATATGCTTCAGAAAATGATGATTCTGATGTGTTCCTGGAACAACTTTTGCAGCATAGTTGAGAAAAGTATAAGGAAAAATCATCAAAGGGAAAGTTGAAGAATATGCTGAGTTAAAATCAAATAGCAGTTGCTACCATATTATAAATGAATGTGATATTAAATCCAGTATGACTGGGAGATGTTAAGCTCAGCTCCTTTTTTTTATGTCATTCCCACTCACAGAAGACTAAACCTGTAGCAGATTTAGCACTACAGATGGGATAAGGTTTAAATAATCTGAGAATTCTCTTGTAGAAATTGTGACATTTCTTTCAAGTACACTGCTATTTTGGTCTTTAATTTTTCGAGGTAATCACTTGGTCAAGTATATAGCTTGAAACACAAGAGAACATTCATGTTATTCAGGTAAAGTCATCTACCAACAAAAGACATTCACATGTATAGCCCATGCCATTATGTAATTCAGACATGTAACCTGCAAGATGGGGAGTGGAGACCCTCCCCCCACTGCATCATGAAGGTCACCAAGATTCTCAAGCTGAGTAACATAATTGCTATAAGAAATTCATGTTTGAAAGTTTGAAAATCAACCAAAAAACTATATAAACAGATAGGGTAAGAGAAATCATAAACTCAGTAATCTGTAGAACAGATTTCAATAATTTAGGCACAATTTCTTAGTGAAAATGGCAAACATCATATGAAAATAGATAATAGAATAAGCAAAAGCAGAATTGTGAGAAGCTAGTTATGAATAATACACTTCCCTTTTATTTAGCTCCTGCTCATGAAAGGTTTATTTGTAAACCTAAGTACATTCGTACTGTGGGCTGACTAAAGATTTTTATTATTATTTATTTTCTTGATTGATTTTATATATATATATATATATATATATATATATATATATTTTTTTTTTTTTTTTTACATAGTCTGGAAACCCTGCTCTAGAGACCAAATATGGAACTTTTTCGAGTCACTTCAGGCTTTCAATAAGGGGTTCATGTTGGAGGCTTAATGGATTTTTTACAACACTCAAAAAGAATTAAAATAGAATTTAATACTTCCTATATTTCGTCCTAGTCACTAGGACATCTCCTTGGATTACAAAAACAATTAATGTAACATATACACAAATAACAAACAATACTAAGCCCAACCACGTGGGTGACACTAAAGCCCTATCTAGGTGGAGCGCCCTCTAAGGGCAGTAGTAGGTGGCCTGGAATGGAAGGTGGGACCTCTGGTGATGAGTGTTTCCCAAATCTTCGGAAGCTTAATGCAACTGTATTTATTATGATTTCGTTGGTTTCCGAGAGCTGCTGCTGCTTCTAAGAAAAGTCTCTCTTTCTTGAATTTGCTGTGGTGGAGCATGGTGGTTTTCTTCCAAGATACCCTGTGGGTGGTGTCCAAAACATGGTCAGCCAAGCCTGAATGGCCATAGTTGTGTTTGCAGATGTAAGACTTGTGTTCCTCTAGGCGGATGGATGCTGATCTGCCTGTCTGTCCAAAGTACGCCAGCTTACAGGAACAGGGTACTTTGTAAACTCCAGGCAGAGAGAGAGACGAGGGAGCTGATCTTTCGTAGAACGGATAAGGGTAGCCAGTTTGCGGTGGGGCTTATATGCTGTGTGTAGATTGTACTGTTTTAGTATCTTGGCTATTTTTTCAGATGTGCCACGGATGTAGGGTATGGTGATGGCATTTTTAAAATCTTGTTGACGAGAAGGAAGGGGAATGGGGGAGGAGTTGATTATTTTTTTTATACTGTGATCGCTATAGCCATTGGAGAGGAAAGTGCTGTGTATGATGGAGGCTTGTGTATGTGTATTCAAGGTTAAATTTTCTGTGAGGGCTTCAAAGCCCTCACAGAAAATTTAACCTTGAATAAGGCAGACATATTGGTAAGCTTTGATATCTCCTCTTTGTTTGCCAATATTCCCTTAACTGACACCTTATCTCTCTTAGAAAACGTTTTTCCCTCTGACATCTTAGATCTCTTTTCCTTTGCCATTAACTCTGGGTATTTCTCTTGGAAGAACAAAATCTACAAGCAGATAGAGGGAACTGCCATGGGTTCCCCCCTCTCACCCCCCCCTTGCCAATTTCTATATGGAAGATTTCGAAAAACGAGCCATAGACTCAGCCCCACTCAATCCTTCTATCTGGCTAAGATATGTAGATGATGTGTTCTCTATTTCGCCTCATGGCCCAGACACGTTAGACTCCTTCCCCAGTCATCTCAATAGCCTACATCCAAGAATCCAGTTTACTATGGAAAAGGAAAAGAACAATTGTTTACCCTTCCTAGACACCTTAGTCACACTCCTGCCTAATGATACACTTGCCTTCACTGTATACAGAAAACCCACACACACACACACAGGCAGATACATTCACAAACTCTCCCACCACCATCCCTCTCAACAATATGGCATTATTAAAACTCTTACCAAGAGAGCCCACAATCTTTGTTCCAGTGGAACCTCCCTCACGACTGAGCTTAACCACATACACAGCACTTTCCTCTCCAATGGCTACAGCGATCACAGTATCAAAAAAATAATCAACTCCTCCCCCATTCCCCGTCCTTCTCGTCAACAAGATTTTAAAAATGCGATCACCATACCCTACATCCTTGGCACATCCGAAAAAATAGCCAAGATACTAAAAAAGTACAACCTACACACAGCATATAAGCCCCACCGCAAACTTGCTACCCTTATCCGTTCTACGAAAGATCAGCTCCCTCCTCTCTCTCTGCCTGGAGTTTACAAAGTACCCTGTTCCTGTAAGCTGGCATACTTTGGACAGACAGGCAGATCAGCATCCATCTACCTAGAGGAACACAAGTCTTACATCTACAAACACAACTATGGCCATTCAGGCTTGGCTGACCATGTTTTGGACACCACCCACAGGGTATCTTGGAAGAAAACCACCATGCTCCACCACAGCAAATTCAAGAAAGAGAGACTTGTCTTAGAAGCAGCAGCAGCTCTCAGAAACCAACGAAATCTTAATAAATACAGTTGCATTAAGCTTTTGAAGATTTGGGAAACACTCATCACCAGAGGTCCCACCTTCCATTCCAGGCCACCTACTACTGCCCTTAGAGGGCGCTTCACCTAGATAGGACTTTAGTGTCACCCACGTGGTTGGGCTTAGTATTGTTTGTTATTTGTGTGTATGTTACATTAATTGTTTTTGTAATCCCCGTAGATGTCCTAGTGACTTGGACGAAATATAGGAACTATTAAATTCTACTTTAATTCTTTTTGAGTGTTGTAAAAAATCCATTAAGCCTCCAACATGATGTCCTCACAGCACTTAAGCCTCTATACACGAATTTCAATAAGGCGGGTGGTGGTGGTTTCATACTGGATGATGAATTTCATCTCCCACCTAAACACAATCACAAACATCCATGCCCACAGCAGGATTTGATCCCACAGCCTGTTGGTTGGAGAGTGGATATGCTAACTATTCGGCAAACCAGGCCAGAAGGCTCCCTTTAATAAATTATTCCTTTGGGTAATCTACTAGTTTGTTCTGGTGTCAGCTGTTGATGGAATGAAAGAGAGAGAATCAGCTGAATCCCTAGACTGCAACAGGATGGATATATTACAGAACAGTATTCAAACCAGTTTTTAATATATGGATATGAGAGCTGGGTTAGAAACAGTCAATCCAGACTAGAAACTTGTCATTAAAATTAGGGGAGTGAAGAGACGACATCAGTTTCAGAACCATATTACAACTTGACATTATTAATGTTAAGAAATGTGTGTGTAAAAAAAGAACTGATTGCAGGTAGCATGGCATTAAACAAATGCGAAGTGAAATAGCAGAACATGGTTTTTCAAGCAAATATAGCAGGAAAGAGGTCCAGGACTCTTCTGCAGTTGATTAAAAAAAAAAAAAAAAAGACTCATGAGTTTACTTAACGTTTTATAATCAACTAAATGGAACTATCAAGAAGAAAAGGAATAAAATAATAATTATAATCAAAAATGATATGTCATAGCTACTACTCAGCAGTCACTCAAAATCATGTATGTTCTTGTAGATGTGAATACCAGACATACATATGGTATGTTTATCTATTTATTTTTTTATTCTACATTCATGATTAAGGCAAACAGAATAAGTAAACGCTGTTTTGTTATAAGTACTGTGCTATTCATTAAATCAAAGTAATAATTCCAGAAAGCTACAGAGCTCAGATAGAGTATCTGATTCTAGACTACATAACATGCACAAAATGCATGCTTGAGTTTAAAATAACTTTTTCTTAACTAGTTAAACATATTCTGTTGTGCTGCAACATCTAGACAGCTTTAAAAAAATGTTATCATCATTCCTTGATTAGTCCTCGCAAACTATTGGTGGAACCTTAGATAGCATTCCTCACTTTTCAATTTTAAAATCCACAGCCAAACCAAAATGGTACAATGTGTGAAGTTTGGCTTTTTGCAGCCAGTCACAAAACTGCACTTGCAATGATAGCTTTGCTGATGAGTATTGTGGCTGGCATAAACCTCACATTGATGTAATACAGTTATCACAAAATCAAGCCAGAATACACCATATAAACACATTTCCACAATTATAACTTATAAGATTCAATATTCTTTATTGTCCTTCAGGTTTTTTCATCAAGAAATACAAATATTTTCCAATGATTTAGCAAATTATTCTAACTGACTGCAGCACCATTAAACTGATTATGATCCAGAATCTGAAAAAATAATACATCACCATTAAAATATAACTTAAATAAAGATTTCCTACAATTATTTAAATTTTTGGTAGTAATTAACATGGATCAGCAAATTAATGTCTTTGTAACTGATGTTAATTTAACTGATGCAGTGTATTTTGTTAGATCTATACCTGCAATGCAAAAAAAATTTCATTACATAAATTATGTGTATATATTTTTACAGTTATGTATGCTTTGTCTTTGTAGGTTTTAAAATATTTCATCATGAATTAGTCAATAATAATAATACTAAAATTAAGTTGTCATTTAATTCTTACATTTCAAAGAATTTAGTAATAGTTAGATGTGGCTATACAGAAGAATGCTAAAGATATCATGGACAAAAAAAATTACCAATGAAGATGTCTTAAAATCCATTGGCAAAGCTAAACATCTTGTACAAATAATCAAGAAACGAAAAACATCATATCTTGGACACATCATGAGAAACAGCAAATACCAACTTCTACAAACTATTTTGGTAGGAAGAATTGATGGCAAAGGAACTAGAGGAAGAAAAAGAATATCATGGTTTGACAACATCAAGACGTGGACAGGAAAGAGCAGTGCACAACTGCTCAGATTAGCACAAGAGCGCAGTTTGTTCGCCAAGATGGTCGCTGACCTTCAATAGACGATAGCACAATAAGAAGAAGAAGTAATAGTTGAAAATTTACTAGAGGATACTAAAATACAAACTCAATATTTTTAAGCTCTCATTTTTGTACAGATGCCTTTGAAACCTTTGTTTCTTTAGATACATCAGTTTAAAAATCATAGAGTGCAATTTGTGTGTATGGTTGATTTATAAATGTTAAGCAGTGACACATCATACACAAAGTAAAGTATATTTTGTATACTTTCATTACTTTGAGTGTGAAATAGGGAGAACAAAAAGTAGGCTCCTTGTTATTGCTGCAGATTTTGTTAAGTTAACCTAACTCAGTGAATCTGGGAAAAGACCAGTCTATGGCTTTTGAGACACCATTTATTTGGATAAGAGCCAGAAAGATCATATTACAGATTGTTTCAGGAATTCTTTGTCATTGAATGAAAATACTTACGTTATCAACAAATCTTGTTTGATTGGACAGAAGGAATTTAACAACTTTGTTGAAGATTTGAATTTAGATGAATGGCTTGGATCTCATCTTCAATTTATTGTCTACAGGAACAAAAATTTATGTCTTTAAAAATAGAAACATACTTACTTTGAGACAGAGAATGAAATCATGCTATTATCACAATGATAGTGGCCTTTTTGGAGAGCTGAATCCTGAATTAAAATATTGTCACTTGTCTTTGTGGACCTTCTAAAAAAATTAAATGAAATTGTTGCAACATAATACTAAAGAGATTGCCTTCCATACATCTCACACACATGCAATGTGTATGAAGTCTTTTGAAAATGTTCAAGCTGATAGAAGTAATAAGAACCAGAGACTACCATTGGAATATTTGTAGTGATTTAAAAGTAATTGCACTACTTCTAAATGTGCAATAAGGGTTTATTTCATTTATAAAAGGAAGACAACATGCTCTCTGAAAGGTTTTGCACTACAGAGAGAGAAAGTATGAAACAAAAATCTCTTCTGGATACCTAATTTTCTACCACATGGCGCATTAAACTGTCTTCTTATAAACTTTAAGACACTGGACCTACATTCCAGTGCCTAACTGTAAGATGTTGAAAACAGAAACTTAGGGAAAGTGTATTTGTTGGTCCACAAATTGTGATACTATTAAAAAAAAATGAACAGCTTGAAAAGATTCCCATTAAAAAAAAGAACTAGAAGCATGTAAATCACTCAGGGATAGTGTTAGAGAGTTTGAAGACAAAGTGAAGTTGAAAATTATGAAGAACATTTGATCAGCATAAAGTGCTATAAGATGGAGGCCATTATATCATTATAGGTTCAGTTCAACCATGACGTTACATCCTGATACTGGAATAATGTTAGTTTCCTCAAAGAGAGACATGTAAAGATGCCTATAAGCACTTACAAATTTATGTGTATAGTAAATATAGTAAAATATGCCATTACTTGAATTTTGGCTGTTTATGTTCATTCTACAAACTTTTTTTCTTAAATGACATTTTTTTCATCGAACAATGTCCTCATGTCTAGCATGCTTATAACCTGATATGCTAGGGTGGAGTAATCCAGTTTTCTTCATAGCATGTTAGGCTCAACAGCATGTTATGACCAAGTAACTTGGCTTCATATAAACCTAATTAGTGCTGTGATATTGTCAGCCAGGTTGGCCGAGTGGTTAGTGTACCTGCTCTCCAACCAATAGGTAGTAGGTTCAAATCCCGCTTTGGGCATGAATGCTTGAGATTGCCCTTAGGTGGAAAATTAATTTCATTGCTCGATGTTAGACCACCACCACATTTATTGGAGGCCTGAAGTGGCATGGAAAAGTTCCATGTTTGGTCTCTAGAGCAGAGTTTCCAGACTATGTAAATATAAATAAAAAATTACAAAAGAAATATATATATAAAATTGATAAAAATGGGAGAAAAAATCCTTAACCCACCCATGGTAAAAATGTACTATAGGTTTACTAATAACCTTTTGTGGGTGGAAACTATACATATATATATGTGCACTGTCTGTTGAAAAATCCCTTCTGCCCTATACGAAATTGATCATATCATCTTGAGAAATGAGCAATGAGGACTCTTTTGACTTCTGTTACAAAATTTGTGTTTATCAGTGTGAAAACTATTCAGTAATTAAAATTCCAAAATAATTTCTTTCCATCTTGTAATTTTATATAATTTAATAAATCACTTGTAGAACAGTTTTCCATTCCTACTATTAGGAATGGAAAACTGTTCTAAATATAAATTCCAAGTATAAATCAAAAAATATTACTCCAAAAATTTTAATTATTATTGTGTATTACTATTTACTGTTTGTAACTTACTAAGAACTAGACGGTGCTTTATAAAAACATATTATGTTATTCAACATCAGTTCAACTGTTGTGATTATGATTGGATGCCAGAAGATATTTTTTGTTTTCCCTCACAAAAAATTGTTTTATTTCTGAAACAACAGATGCTTCTTCCATAATCTTGTATAAGCATTAACTATCGTACCAGTCTAGATATGTTGAATTGGATTTAAATGGTATTGATGCGAACACAGATTGATAAGAAAATAACTATTATAAGCATTAACCATCGTACCAGTCTAGACATGTTGAATTGGATTTAAATGGTATTGATGCGAACACAGATTGATAAGAAAATAACTATTAACTTAAAAGCTAATATTTCACTGGTATAATATCTAACATCTTCAGAGCACACATCTAAGTTTTTTTTTTTTTTTTTTTTTTTAACTTAGATGGTGCCTTATTAGGACTTTAGTCTTGTGTTGCATGCTGCAATTACATACTAGCCCTACTGTTACACCGGATTGTGGTTGTCTCGCATTTGTAACAAACTCTGTTTGTGTGCTCTGAAGATGCTGGGTATAATACCAGTGAAATATTAGCTTTTAAGTTAATAAATAGTTATTTTCTTATCAACCGTTTAAATCCAATTCAACGTGTGTGACGAACACATAAGCCTATCCATGCAGTCTAGACATGTTTGCACATTAATAGATATGTGGATACAAAGTGTCTCTTGAGATTGAATAGCTTCTATTTCCATTGGAAAACATCAAATTACATGCGATGAAATAAAACTGAAATTGTCTATGGAAGTAAGAGAAGCAAGTTACTGTTTCACGAGACAATTTGTAAAATGGGGTGGTAAATACTACTGAATACTCTGATTAAGAGATTTGGTTCCATAAGAAGATGGAAACACTTAGACATTGAACATCTTATGTTTCAGCAGAAATTGGCTTTAATACTGAGTCACTTGAAATCACTGAAAAACTGGAAGATTTTTGTTTTTCAGTGATTTGTTGAAATCACAGTGAAAACTCATAGCAACTAATCAGTCGCTGCTTATCAAATTAATTAACATAGTCATATTGGGAACTCATGTTACATGAATTCTTAATCTAGATTTATGAATGTATGGATTTAAATTCATGTACTTTTTTTTTCTTTCTCCATGATTATTGAGTCTAAATCGGAAACAAATGTAGTTTAATAGCAATCTCATAAGCCGTGAGAGGTTGTAAAACTCATAGTTCATTAGAGAACTCTCTCTCACAACATCAGTTCAACTCTGGTGAATCTGATTGAATGTCAAAATGGTATAAAGACAATCGGAGATTTAAAAAAAAAAAACACTGAGCTGAACTCATTCTCTTCATGTGGCAAATTGCAAGTGAATATTTGTATCAGTTCTGTGTCCATTGAATAACACATTAACTGTCTGCCTCTCATGGGAATGTCTGATAGGTTTTTGCTATAGTGTTCAAAGTACAAGTTAGGTAAAAATGGGGTGGTTGTAATAAGGAACTTTATTTATAGCTTTGCCCTTAATTTATAGAGTTGATTTGCATGTCTGAATCTTTTTTTTTTTCACCAAATGAAGTCCTATAGGGCAAGATGAAACTAGTTGTGCTTTATAATAATAAATTGTTTTTTATTTCTTTCAGCTTAATTAGTCATAAAATTATATCAAATATGTGAACCTACCCACAAAATGGTCCAAACCTATCAGTTTATTGTACATTATCATAAATGGACTAAGGATTAAATACTCCAGAAAACATTGCAGTAAGAAATGTGGTGGTACCTTACTGAAGGGTGAAATTCATCTTCTCTGTAAAGACATTCACAGACATCCATGCCCACAGTAAGATTTGAACGCATAATGTGGTAGAACATAAATGCTCGCCACTCTGCCATTCAGGCTAGTCTGTATTTAAAATGCATTTCTTGTTTTCTGTCACAAAACATTGTTTTATTTTTAAAACAGCAAATGTTTCTCCCATAACTTTGTATAAGCATTAACCATCATGCCAGCCTAGACATGTTTTACACATCAATAGATATGTAGATGCAAAGTGTGTTGAGATTGAAATAATGTGGACGTGAAGCATAAATTATTTGATATTTATTCATGTGCCCATTTGGACAGAATTGCATGAAGAAAAATATTTGAAAGAAAAATACA
This sequence comes from Typopeltis vanoorti, assembly GCF_054136105.1. Taxonomy (NCBI): domain Eukaryota; kingdom Metazoa; phylum Arthropoda; class Arachnida; order Uropygi; family Thelyphonidae; genus Typopeltis; species Typopeltis vanoorti. The sequence continues at coordinate 97,123,072 of NC_143550.1, read as the reverse complement.
CAATTAATAAGCAGTTTATTGCCTTAATGCAACCTTCCATTCAAGATGCTTACCCCAAGGAGGCTTGGATTATTTCACTATTATTTTTCATCAACTTCACATTTCTGTAGATTAAAAAAATAAACATTGAAAAAAATCATCTAAGAAACATTTATTTTTATCCTTTTTTACATACTGTATTGAATAAATTGCATATGTAATCATATATATATATATATATACACACACACACACACAATATATACATTGAATAAATTGCATATGTAATTATATATATACACATTCCATACTACAGCGAATCAATCTGGATGGATTATAATTACTTTAGGCATCACATTGATATTCTGTTAAAATATTTCATTCCATACGAGGGTGGTCTGAAAAGTTCTCGACCATAGATGGCGACACTATCGGCAAGATTTTTTTTCTAAGTTGATATATATATCTATCATAAGCATCCATGTGAAATTGCAAGTCAAGTAATTTGTTTTATACAGCTGTCTGAAGCATAACCCCTTGAAATGGATAAAATTGAGTATCATGCAATTATAAAATACTTTGTAAAAGAAGGTTTAACGCCAAAAGAAATTCATTCGAATTTCATAAAAGTTTATGGGAACTCTTCTCCTTCGTTTTCGATTTTCGACAATTAAGAAATGGAATGCCGAGTTTAAACGTGACTGTACTAGCCTTGATGATCCATGAGAAGGACGTCCAAAAAAGTGTAACAACACCAGAAATCATTCATCAAGTGCGTGATTTGGTATTGGATGACTGGCGAATCAAAGTGCGTGAAATTGCTGAGACTAGGCATTTCAAAACGTGTAGGATATATTTTGCACGAAGATTTGCAAATGAAAAAGCTTTGCACAAGATGGGTGCTGCGCTTGCTCACAGCAGATCAAAAACGCACTTGCATGAAAATCTGAGTGCTTGGAGCGTTTTAACAAAACTGATTTTGCATCGATTTATTACTATGGATGACACGTGGATTTACCATTACACACCAGAATCCAAACAGCAATCAAAACAGTGGACAAAAGTCGTTTGTTCAGTGCCAAAGAAGACAAAGTCGGTTCCATCAGCTGAAAGGTCATAGCATTGGTGTTTTGGGATGCTAAAGGCATTTTGTTTTTGAATTATCTTGAAAAGGGTAAAGTAACCGGGGAATATTATTCCGATCTTTTAACCAGACTAGAAAAAATACTTAGAAAAGACCCAGTTTGCAGAAGAAAAAAAATCATCTTTCATCAGGACAATGCACCTGTCCACAAAGGTATTTTGGCAATGGGAAAGTTAAGGGATCTGCATTATGAGTTGTTGGAACATCCACTCTATTCCCCAGATGTGGCTCCCTCTGACTTCTATGTATTTAGTTTTGGTTAAAACTCTTCCTCACTGGTCAGCGTTTTTTTTTTTTTTTTAATCAAGAGGTGATTGCAGCTGTAGAGGGTATTTTGCAGATCTTACTGAGAACCACTACATGGACAGGATAATGGCGCTGGAATAAATGTACTAGGCTTAATGGAGATTATGTTGAAAAATAATAATTTTGGAATTATAAATTTGTTTTTTCATTGTTAAGCTAAGAACTTTTCAGACCACCTCATATATTCACCAAAGCAAAGATGTATATATGATCTCTTAATATGTCAGGTAATGAAGATTCCCAGAAGCATATGTTGCCAACACATAGTTTCTCATGTAACTGCAACATCTTTAAGTTTATCTTTTAATTCTTGTAGTATTGCCAAGAATTAAAAACGTGTCCCCATAAGGAGGGAGAGAAAGGTCAGAAGTATGACAAAGCCAGGAAACATTCATTATTTAATCATCTAGCATTATCTATAATCGGCTAACCCTTTTTATTCCCGTTTAGAGAGTAGGCGAGGTCGTTTTAGCCCTATCTGGCCAGTTCAATCTCCACTGGTACCCAGTGACAAATAGCTGGCCCAAAGCCATCACTAATTAAGCAGCACACAGTAAAGAGACGGCTCAACAAGTCTGCCATCTTGTGGTCCCTGACCCTAACACATTATTATTAAGAGAGACCTCCAAGGAGTCAGAAACTCATCAAGCGAGGCCACATACTACACACACCAGCTGTCATACTTATTCTTGAATTTATTCACACTGCTTGCACTCACAACATTCAATGGCAATCCATTCCAATCATGCACCACCCTCTGAGAGAAAAATCTAGCTTTCACACTCTTCTTTACGGTCTTCATTCTCAGCCCCCAGGATGCTCTTCCCCACCCCTCCATAAATTTTTCAATTTATGGAGGGTGGGGAATATATATTTAATGTCTGAAATAATGTGGGTTCTCCGGTCGATTTACTTGAGTTTACGGGACGAAAAACCCGAGTTTCCGGGAGAAAAAAACCCGCTTTGCCGTACCAGAGATCGACTAATTCAGGAACCGTCGGAAAATGCTTAGAAAAATTTCCTCTAGTCGCCGACTAGATTCGAATGCAAATCTACCTTCGTGCGGTCAAGCGCTGTGGTTATATATATATAACCACAGCACGTATATATTTCAATGTTGAGGAACAAGGGATTTGTAGCATTATCCATGCAATGCACATGAGGATAATCCCATTCTGATTTTATAACTAATCAGTTACTATTATTGAATAGCTACAAGTAAGAAGAATATTACAGTATAGCTTGTTCCTCAACATTGCCAGTTTATTTTAATAACTGTTGGCATCTAGATACCTACTGACTGGCATAAGGTCGGCACCATTCTGCATACATACATCTTGAGTAAGCGACAACCTTAGATAACTAACCATTTGGTTTGAAAACTATCTACATTTAAAATACCAATATTCTGCCATTTAAACCTTTTATACATTGATAGTTTTGAAATTTATCAGTAGAAGCTCTAAACGACAATGTGTAAATTATTTTCTGCCGACCACACATGTATCATTTTCATGTCACTTTTAAGTTCTGCAGTAAACATATTGATGGTCTCAAACCACACAATGAAAATCATTCAGCACCTTACTTTGCTATCTTATAATAATGCAATAGTTTATTTTTGAAGAAGTCATCTCATCAGATCTAAAACCATCCTTATACATATAAAAAGGAGAAAGAATATCGACAGCTATAGACCATTATGTCTGTCCCATCTCTATAGAATATAAAATATTCAAAAGAACCATACTAAAAAAATCGAAAACACTATATGAAGATAGCAAAGAACAAACAAGACAAGCAACAAACCAACTAAATGAAAAATGCAGAGAATATCATCTTCCACTTTGCTATTTATTGATTACACAAAAAAAAAAAAAACTTCTTGAGTCCTTTCTTGCTTGTTCAATAAATGTGGCACTGAACAATCGCTCGTGATGTGTAGTTCTCACGGTTCACGCTAATCTAGTTTCATCTACAAGTATGTCTAATTCACATTTTTTTAAACAAATTCATTTATGTTTTCCTCTTCCTCTTTTTCTTTTTTCCTCTACGAAACTGTCGTAGATATAACAAAATACGTTTTGACTATTTACTAGCTCTTGATGGGAATGCACAAAGGAAAAATAAACATATGTTCACAAATACATACTATACATACTAAAACTACCAAGATAGTGCCTACTAATATTCCTATTGCGTATCAACTCATGTGATCTTCCGTTTTGACTCGTAAACTCCACAATGTTCTTTTGCTAAGACGTTAATTATTCCATGGTACAAAATCATAACATGATTGATGAATAGAAAGAGAGATTCTCAAAGAAACGCACAGACTGAATGACATATTAGCTGAAAAACCAAATGGACTGCACGAGAACTATATTCTATTCAATTCTATTTATGTTTTTGTGAAAATTAATACCCAAAGCGATTTGCAATTCTAAATTACCTGAATTGACTATTCGCAATGGAGGTCATATTTTGCAAAATTGCTAACTAACTGTACAAGTAATCTAGTGTAAAGGAGGTTGTTTGCTTATTTAGCTGAAATCTAATGTATGATACGAGAAGTATTACATACTATTCATTCCAGTTATTATTTTCTCAGTACATAACTGAAAGAGTTTTCTACCCTAAATTAAATTATACTTACATGCATGTTGATTCACTCTGACTAGTTTCAGTCTGTAATGTGTTATGCCCTTCTTTTAATTCATTACACCACTTGAAAGAAAGAGAAAGAACGACAAAATATTAGTGGCTAACTTGATCATTATTTCAATTTAGCCAAATACAATATTCAGCCTCTTTTTCTCCTCCTTTCATACTTGACAATGAAAACTCAAAATTAAATTATATAAATCAACTGGATATTAAATCCAGCATTATTTCAAAGCCGAATACAGAAACTATAAAAGTTTCTGTTTTCATATTTTCATGAATCTAATGTGATTCACAAATAAATGCCATTTTGGTCGCCTAGAATTAAAATTTGCATTTTCACTTAATTTGTTTTCTACGGTTATGGAACAATTATTTAGACAAAACAAGTTATTCTCAAATCATACACTCGAGTGTGCTCTTTTGTGCTCTTTTTACCCACATAAACCTAACTTTTATTTTGTTCCATTATTAATAATAATGTTCCATAATTAACAATGCCATGTTTTGTTGTTAGTTACGTTCAGCCATGCCCCACCTTTTACCAAAACTGCAACTGGGTGCCCATATGTGGTGTACTTGACGAAAAGCTGTTCTTCATTCTCACTTGCATTTATTTGTATATACTCTGTGTATTCAACAAAAATCAATTATTTTTGCCGAATTATACACTTGAATACTTGAGTTTCATCGTGGAGGAAAAAATCCGACTTACATGTGCTGAAGATTAACCAATTCAAAAAAAAAAAAAAAAAGCCGAGAGAAAGCTTCTCTACTTTGCAAATTAGAATAGCAGCTATAAGTCATCATTTTCTAAACTTAGCATCTAGGAAGTTTAAGAAATATGTCTAAATTAAATAAACCACTTATGAAGCTTTCTTTCTCGATTATTTGGGGGAGCTTTCATAGCTCAGTTAGTAAAGATAATACCTTTTGGTTGGAAAGAGAAAGACCTGGTTTTGAATACTAAGATACGAAGAACCTTTATAAAGACTTCTTGACTGAAGGTGAATTAACCAGTCTCACATGAGACTGGAAGGGTTTACCCTCCGAAAACTAGAATTTTTCATCCCGAACATGCATTCTAGCCAGAAGATAATAGACATATTAATAGACATAATACATTGGTCTCATAACCTTAGATGCTTTTTTCCATAATTCAAAACAACTAATTATCGATGTTTTTTGATCATCGAATCAGCTCTGTTTTTAAAAGACAAACACACACACACACACACACACACGCACAACAAAACTCTACTTGTCACTCTGATCCTCTCTACGAATTCTTTTAAATTGCTTTTTCGGTTACAGTTGATAGTCATGTTTTTCTTATCATTCTATTTTTTCATTATTCTATCTTTTATCATTTTATGAACATTAATTTATCTTTTATCATCATGTGGTATGTATTTAATAACTCTTCAGAACATAGTATCATACAATAATTGAAATGGCAATGCAATACAACATGCAATTACATTAATAGTACAGTTCGCCTAAAAGATTAGATAAATATATTCAAGCCCTCTTCCTAAGATTCTTATAAACTGCATTCGATAGGCACATTTAAAAACTCTTTAGAAAATATACAAGCATAAAGACTGTTCCAAATGACAACAATAGAAGGAATAATGGAAGAAGAAGAAGAAAATTGTTATCTGAGTTTGAAGTTGAAAATTGTGAAAGCATATTTGTAGAAAATGCAATCAGAAAAAAAGGCGTAAAAGCAGCAACAACAATAACGTCACTGATGAAAATAAAATAATATCACTAAGTATCACTTCTTTCTCCTTCCCCCGAATGCTATTAGAGTATTCGAGGGGAATCTTTCCTATCTTTCTATGTCATTTCGTCTTGTGCTAACAGGACATTATCAAACACTGTAACATGATGAGGCCATCAAAAAATGTTCATACCGCATCGTCCGTCGCGCGGTTTACCAAGGGACGCGTTCGGGTTTTAGGCAGAGGGACCCGTTCGAGAAATATGTTACAGTCTCCCTTAGACACCACTCCTTAGCACTCTGCTAGAGGAAACTTCATCAATGGGCCCGCTACCCGTTTGGGGAGGTGTTTAGGGGCAGCGCAAAGAAATGGTTCTGCAAAAGGACGGAAATGGCAACGACAACGGCACCAGACTATAGCTTTAGGCAACTGGAACATCTTCTCTCTGACAGGGAAGGAGTTGGAACTGGTTGAGGAAGCCAAGCGCTACCGGCTAGACTTAGTCGGGCTTTCTTCAACCAAGAGGAGAGGCTCTGGAACTGTTGACCTGGATAAGGGGTGGAAGCTCTACTACTCTAGTGTGAGCCCGACAATGTCTGCTCAGGTGGGTGTGGGGATACTCACAAGCCCCCAGCTGTCAGACTGTGTTGCTGAGTGGATCCCATTGGGGGGACGGGTATGTGTGTTAAGGCTTCAGATGAAAAACCATGATTTGGCTGTGGTGCAAGCCTATGCACCTAATCTGGAGTCAGAATACTCTACCTTCCTAGAGGAAGTGGATGCTGCTTTTGACAGGGTGGCAGACATGGAATCAGTCCTGCTAATGGGTGACTTCAATGCACACGTTGGAACAGATGACCAGACATGGAGGGGTGTGGTTGGAAGGAACGGTGCCCCTGACCTTAACGCGAATGGGTTGAAATTATTGGACTTTTGATGTACAAACAGCTTGTCCATAATGAATACCTTCTTCCAGCACCGAGAAGTCCATAAGTATACCTGGTACAGGGATACACTAGAACAAAGGTCTCTGATTGACTTCTTTATAGTCGCGGCAGACCTATTTTCCTCAGTGTTGGACGTTCGTGTGAGAAGAGGGGAAGAACTGTCAACTGACCACCACCTTGTTGTGTGCACTCTATGGCTTCAGAAACCAGATGCTACCATCAACGCTGGTAGGCCTAAGCAGCTATACCACGTGAAATGGGAGACATTGGAAAATGAGGCTGTGAGGAAGAATTTTGCAGATGACATTTCCTCCAGGTTCAAAGAGATCCCCAAGAATACTGCAGATGTTGAGGAGGAATGGAAGCTGTTCAGAACAGCTGTCACTGCCTCTGCACTCTCATGGTGTGGCAGAAAGCCGCTCGGCATTGCAACGGACAGTGAGAAAAGGACACCTTGGTGGAACCAAGAAGTCCGAAAAACTGTCCGGGCAAAAAAGGAGTCCTACCTAACATGACTTAGAGTCAGGTCACCTGATATGCGTTTGCAGTATGCTGAGGCACGAAAAGCTGCTGCTAAGGCAGTAAAGACAGCAAAGCAGAAGGCTTGGGAATCCTTTGGAGAAAGATTAGACTCATCCTATGCAAATGCAAACAAAGTATTCTGGCAGACCATCCGCCGCCTTCGAGGGAGGAAATCGTGCACAGCAAGGGCAATTAAGGCCTCTGATGGTGCACTTTTAACAACCGACAAGGATATCCTCCACAGATGGAGGGAATACTTTGAGAGCCTTCTTAACCCGGGTGGCCCAGCAGTTGTGGACATCCAAACGGTGCAGATCGGGGCAATAACTAGTCTCACAGCAGAAGAGGTCCATTTAGTAATAAAATCGCTAAAATCGGGCAAGGCTGCTGGCGATGATGAAATTCGGCCCGAAATGCTAAAAGCCTTAAATCGAGACGGTGTTCTATGGCTGACTCGAGTGTGTCAGGCTGCTTGGATATCTGGGCGAGCACCAAAGCAATGGCAGACAGGCATAATAATATCAGTCTTTAAGAAGGGAGACCAGAAGGATTGCAGTAACTATCGTGACATCTCTTTGCTCAGCCTGCCTGGGAAAGTGTATGCTAAGTGCTTGGAAAGACGGTGCAGGAACATAGTTGAGTCAAAGTTCCAGGAAGAACAATGTGGCTTTCGTCCTGGTAGAAGCACAACTGACCAAATCTTCACTTTAAGGCAAGTCTTTGAGAAATCTTGGTAATATGCCAAGAATGTCTACACATGTTTTTTGGACTTGGAGAAGGCATATGACCGGGTTCCTCGGGATAAGCTTTGGCAAGTAGTACAGGAGTATGGAGTGGATGGCCAACTATTAGCTGCCATCAAGTCCCTGTATGAATGCCCAGAGTTTTGTGTCAGGGTAAACAGCACAAAGTCTGAACCTTTCATAGTCTCCGTTGGCCTCCGCCAAGGGTGTGTTCTGTCACCCCTCCTTTTCATAATATTTATGGACTGGATTGATAGGCACAGCCGGGGAAGTGAGTGTGTCAGAATTGGAAAATGTACCATTGGACGTCTTTTTGAAGATGACCTAGTTCTGCTTAGCTTTTCCACAGATGATCCAGCGGACCCTGGATAGATCTCAAGACAACCATCCTAGTGCACTCTAAATGTAAGTGCAGTCCCAATGAGGCAGGTAGAGAAGTTTAAATACCTTGGGTCCATATTCACTAATGATGGAAAATGGGACGTAGAGCTAGATACTCGAATTGGCTTAGCAAGCTCAATATTGCGGGAGCTTGGCCGTTCGGTAGTATTGAAGCGGGAGTTAAGCCAGAATGCAAAGCCGGCTGTCTTCAATACAGTCTATGTCCCTCATTCTCACCTATGGTCATGAGAGTTGGGTAATGACAAAAAAATGCGGACACGAATCCAAGCGGCTGAAATGAGCTTCCTTCGAGAGGTTGCGGGGCTGACAAAACTCGACAGTCAGAAGCTCTGCAATTCGGGAAACTCTCAATACTCAACCGCTGCTTCTCCGTGTTGAGAGATCACAGTTACGTTGCTACGGGCACCTTTTCAGAATGCCACAAGAGAGGCTCCCTCAGCAGGCCCTCTTTGCTAAGCCAGAGGGTGGGAGGCCACGTGGAAGGCCAAGGACTCGCTGGATAGATTATATCCAAAACCTTGGGTGGACACGTTTGGGAATCCCACCAGAACACCTGAGCTTGGTGGTAGAGGATCGTGGCCATTGGAAGTTCCTCTTGCAGCTGTTGCCCCCACAACCCAATTAGAAAGAGTGGGCCTTGAAGATGTATGTATGTATGTATCACTTAAGCAGCCGCTTTTAAACTGCAGCTAAATTCCAGCCTACTCGGTATTCAGAATCTAGTTTTATTTCATTTTTTATATCACTGTCACCCACGAAACCTTCTGAACCTATTTGTACAATAGTTCTGTTGGTGGTTTAGTGTTAGATAATCAGAATATCCCCCAAGAGAAAAACAAACATTGAATTTTTTTTCAAGTCACTTCAGCCTTTACTAAGCACAATGACAATCTCAACACCAAATAATATAATTATCTACCGCCTAAAGACTTTCACAAGATCAATTATTAAACCTACAACCTGTCAGTTGAAAAGCAATTGGCTGCTAGTTTGAATTCGATTGGTTTACTGCATAAGGAACCAGAAATAAGGAACCTTTCGTGTCTAGACCAGAAACATTTCCATACGAAATGTTTTTTTGTTGTTGTGTGTGTGTGTGTGTGTGTGTGTGTGTGTGTGTGTGTGTGTGTGTGTGTGTGTGTGTGTGTGTGTGTGTGTGTGTGTGTGTGTGTGTGTGTGTGTGCGTGCGTGCGCGCGTGTGTGTGCGTGCGTGCGTGCGTTGAGATGATTAAAGTTGTAAAAATGGAAATTTATCTCGAAATATTAAAATCAAACCTGATGCATTTATAGAAAAAGTATCCTTTAAAAAAATGTGGCTTTGGATGAGAGAAAGCGATTCCAAATTTCCGAAAGGAAGGGTGAGTGACACCATTTAATTACGATCCATTGTGTGTATTCTTGCTCAGTGAATTCATGCGGATCTATCAACATTAAAGTAAGTCATCGTGCGCTTATACTGTTAGGTTATATAATGACGATATTAAAAGCAATAAACGTTATTATGGTCAATAAAAAGAAAATTAGAATTTCGACTTACTCCAACCAGTTCTTGAGTAAAACTGCTATTTTCTCCCTGTAAGATAAACACAGCAAGTAAGCCAACTAGAATTTTTATGTAATTTAGTACACTGTGTTATGAAGGACGAAAATTGTATTTGAATTATTATTATTGAAAAAATTGATTGAACTGATTGACCATTGCCACACACACACTTACACACACACACACACATAGTGATTATATATTATCATATATAATATTGCATATTTTTAAATATGTTCGCGAATATCCAATCTCAAGTCTCCTATTTTTAATTATTATTTATTTATTTATTTTATTATTTATTTTATTTTATTTTATTTTTTCCTAAAATTTCATTTGCTCATAAATTATTATTTTTTGCTTGTAATGCTCGTCAATCTACAAACCTCCATAAACCTTCTGAGATACACCGAAGTCTGGTGTCAGCAACAATTTTTCCATAACTATAATTTATTCGCCAAACTTCTAGACAAATTCTCCATGCTCTTAATGAACATGATCTTTTCATCACTAATATAATCATCCTCGACTATGCTGTAGTTTGGTTCTCCATCGTATAACTGAGACCATTATCATAATTGATCTGGGTCAGATTTTCATTCCTGGAATATCCTTTCTACTGTTACTCTCTGCCACCAGTCATCACCCACCACAAGAGTGTCATAATTTGTTTTTATATTTTCCCCTCATTGAATTATTATCTTTATTTTTCTGATTCAAACAGCTGATTCAGTCAAGTTGCTGAAACAGCACTAATTTCAGTAACTCGAAAAAAAAAAAAAGGTGGGTGAGAAAAATTTTCCTTCGTTTATCACTTGACTAATGCGCTAACAGCAGACCTTGCTCTTAGAGCAAAAGTAAAGCACAGGATGTTGCAAGAAATATTAGAACACGAGTGTCTCACTAATTCTTCATTTCCAAACCTAAATATAATGTTGACCTACCCTTGTTCATAGTTAGAAATACCTTTCCAGGGTAAATATAATGTCCAATAAATAAATAGCCATAGCTATTTTGTCCCATTTCTCTACCACTGTTGGAACTTCATCCAAGTCTGGTCTTCGTGGTCTGCAATTCCTCTTAAACTGTTTGAATTTCCACAGATTCATCATAGCATGCAGAACTTAAAAATGTTCATAATATCAATATAACATCTTCAGTTCATTTTTCTGAGCATTGTGAGTAAAATCTTGGGCGACATAAGAAGTATCACAAACACATCTCAGTATTAAGAGATGATAACCTTCGATGGATAACTTTCTCCTGGTACCCAGCGCGTCAGGAAGTTGTATGTAATTTTAAAGGCACGTATATGTGTAATGTATGATTCATCACTCTATTCTATAGTTTTCTAATGGTCTACGTTAGAATCACGTTGAATTGAATTCTACACTACGACTTTCGTAGTGTAGAATATTTTGAATATTTTGCAATGAAGGTGCAATCAATGTTTTGAAATTGGAGATATTTTGTGATGAGTGAGGCTATAAATTCAGCACGTAATTCTAGCACAAACCTCCACATCTGTTAAAGGCTTGATATACTGGTTGACAGAATTATCTGTGCGTAAGAAGGAAAACAACAGCTATTTTGGCACTACCTATCTCTAACCATCAGTTTGTGTTCCTTCTGTTCCTTGGGTTCCTTTTAAACCAACCTTTTATTATTTGTTAAAAAAAACACCAACCACAGTTGCCCTCGATGCTCTAAGAGTGCCGCAATCAAACTAATTATTTATTTTTTGACATAGTCAAGAGTAATAAAATGTATTTTGAGATCTTCACGTCATTAAATCAGAATCCTACCCACAGTTTTGCTGATGTGAGTATCATTCCTTTATTATTTGACGGATGTAACATTCCGTAATTAAAGCATCAAAGACCTCTGACATTGAAGTGTCTTAAAGAGGATTTCGTTGTCATTTTTCAGTGAGATGAACTTTTGCCCTCCATGAAAATAAAGTATACAGTCTTTCATCAAAAATAAAATACTAAAAATAAATCCTGTCGCACCTTTAAAAATTGAAAATAGTAAATATGAAATATCCTTTTTAGGAATAAAATTTGCCTTTAGCCATTCTTAGCACAATGAAGTTACAGTTGCAACTACCTTTAGAAATATTGGTTCCACTTCTAATGATGCTCCAGGTGAACAGCTTATTCCATGTAAATACTCTCTATTTAAATAAATAACGCAAATAAAAAGAGTAATTTGTCTATTTGATTACCCGCTCTCTCTCTCTCTCTCTCTCTCTCACTCTGATTCAGTTTGGGTTGGAAGGATCTAATCATACGCAGAAGGTAAGAATATTTATAAGCCTTTTTACCGCTAATACAACGGTTGCAGAGGTTTGCATTTCGGCCATAAAAACAAACGACGTAGCCATAAATGCAGTTAACCCCATCTACTCCCTTTCTTTCATCCCATAGTGGGTTTGTCTTAGCTTGGTACCTTTTTTATTTTTTATATAAATATTTCTCCTTCAACGCTTTTCATCTGAACTGACAATTCCTTTACTGTCTTCAAACCAGAAAACTACGCCACTAGACATTACTAGTTTTCAAACCAGAAAACTACGCTGCATCAATTCACAATCTGCATAGTCTTACTTTCAACCCAGCTCTCTAGCTTTTATTCTTCTTTCATTCCTTCTTTCTGAGTTGTGTTCACAAAAAAGCGTTCCTCTTCAGTACTTCCATAAATTAGACCCTACAGATGTTAAGTCCAATTATCAATGTCTTTATTTTTCTATCATGTATAATTACTTATTGGTAATTATAGAGACGCACTAGTTAGAGCATATTCTTGGTCTAAATTATGTTCCCGTACTATGTGCAAATATTTCGCCCAGATTTTCATATATACATCGAGTAAAGAAACCTCATAAACTACAGGGTGTCCCAATATTCACGCAAGATTTAAATTTAGCGCCATTTGTGCGGTAAAGTGTTGCCAACGAGAAAAAAAAAAGACAGCTTGACAGCTGACAGTTCAGGGTTAATAAAATGGAACACTACACGAAAGAACAACGCATTTTCATTGGTGAGCAATATTTTAAAAATGATGAAGGTTTGGCAGCTACAGTTCGCAATTTTCGTACAAAATATGGTCGGATTAGTGATTTAACTTCATCAACTGTGAAAAGATTAATTAAAAAATTCAAGGAAACTGGATCAATTAGTGATGTTATACACTCTGGCCGTCCTTCAACAAGTCGTTCAACAGAAAACATCGAAGCAGTTCGTGAGAGTGTTGCTGAGAGTCCAGGAACATCAATTCGGCACCGTGGTCTTGAATTGGGCATTTCGAGAAGCTCTCTACAGCGTATTCTCACGAAAGATTTGCATCTTTATGCTTACAAAGTTCAATTGACTCAAGAACTGAAGCCTACTGACCACACACAGCGAAGAGAGTTCGTTGAATGGATTATGGAACAACAACAAGTGGATGCTTATTTTTCGAACAAAATCATCTTCAGCGATGAGGCTCATTTTCATCTTGATGGCTTCGTTAATCGACAAAATTGTCACATTTGGGGTTCAGAAAATCCACGAGTGATTGTGGAGAAACAAATGCATCCACAACGTGTCACTGTTTGGTGCTGATTTTGAGCTGGAGGCATCATCGGTCCATTCTTCTTCGAAAATGCGGCTGGTAAGGCAATAACAGTTAATGGTGCTCGCTATCGCGACATGATAATCCAGTTTTTTTTTGTGCCTAAATTGCAAGATATGGATGTGGACGACGTGGTTTCAACAAGACGGTGCCACATGCCATACAGCCCGAGAAACAATTCAATTACTGCATGAGTCATTTCCTGGTCGTGTAATTTCCCGTTTTGGTGATCAGAATTGGACGCTCATATCATGTGACTTAACGCCGTTGGACTTTTTTCTTTGGGGTTTTTTGAAGTCTAAGGTTTATGCCAACAAGCCCACGACCACCCACGCATTGAAGGAGGAAATTGAGCACTGTATCAACGAAATTCAGCCACATTTATGCAAAACGGTCATGGAAAATTTCGACAAAAGCGTGCGTATGCGCCAGCAAAGCTGTGGAGGACATTTACCCGATATGCTATTCCATGCATAACCCTATACTGTATACTTTATGAATCAATAAGAAATTACAATTTTTAATTAAAAACCTGTGTTTTCTATCAAAATTACTTCTTGCGTGAATTTTGGGACACCCTGTATATGGATAAGAATTCCACAGACATTACAAGCATATAGATATAGTTGTATAAAACATTACATACGGTAGCTGAGACAACACATTCCGCCATCTGAAACAAAATGAAATAAAAATTATTAGTATATTAACATTATTCCTGCTTTTATTCAACTTTAATTACTGAACTGTTTTTCAATGCTAAGTTTATTATATGCCAAATAAAAATTAAAAAGCATCGGCGAATGCATGCAGCTCTTTCCATTTTGAAAGGCTTGCTGTAGTTGCCATTGGTTTCTTTACCGATCCTCAGAAATGCTGAGGAACGGTAAAATATTTAATTTGGCGTACTATTTATTATCTATTTCATATTAGTTTAGTATTCTCCACAATGTCTCATGCCATACTGAAAGCCTTCTGTATACCTATAAAATATAGATAGTATTTTATTATGTTCAATATATTTTTCTCCAATGAGATGTATTGTAAATAAATGATCTATTGATCTACTGTTATTGCGGAATCCTGCTTGGTCCTCTGAAAGTGTACTTTCTATTTTCTTATCAAGTAAGATTTTTTTTAGAAAAGTTTGCTTGGATGACGGAGTAAACTGATAGTTCTATACTGGCTACATTTTGTACTGTTCCCTGTTTAGAACTAGGAATCAGAACAGAGGTGCACCAGTCTTTAGGGCACATTTCATTGTTCTACACATCTTGACAAATTTTGAGCTGGTTATCTATGATGATAGATTCTCCGCCCCTCCCTCTCAGCTTTCAGTAGTTTTGAAGTTTTTCCATCTATGCCTGGTGATTTTCCTATCTTCAAAGAAATGATTTCTGCTTCTTATTCTTAAAATAGGGAAGTCTACTTCATCCAATGTCATTTGTATTATGTCTTCCAAGTTTTGATTAGTGAGACTACTGTCTCCTGAGTAAAGGTTGGCTGAGCAATCATGCTAAAGCTGCAAGATTTCATCCTTTCCAGTCAAAGCTTGCTATTTTCATCCTCAACTGACTAATTTGTTTAGTGAAGGGTTTATTAATCTCCCTATCATTTGGAAAGCCTTTCTAGTTTTTCTTTTTCTTAAGCTTTTCACATCCATTCAGAATCCAATTGGCTTTTAATTGTTTTAATTTTGTTTCTTATTATTTTGTTTAGTGCTTTATACGTTTCCCTGATATCATTATCCTTGTTTATAGCGGTTTTTAAAGTTCTTTGATCACATAGCTGCAAAATGTCTTCTGTAATAAAGGGTTCTATTATCCTGCGAGATTTTCCTATTATAGTATCAGCTGCTTCCAAATTAGCTTTGGAAAATAGTTTGTATTCATTATCAATACTTATGAATTCTTGTAGGAAGGTATTCAAGGAATTAGTAATGTTGGATTCATATTGTTCTCTGATATGAGGTGATTCCAACTTCTTAACACTATATCTATTTCTTTATTTTTGATTATCTTTTATTTATTTTAATTTTAGATTCAAGGTAGCAATGACCATGTTGTGGTCACTGCCAATATCGGCTCCTCGGAGAGATCTAGTTTTATGAAGGTTAAGTAATGTTTTATGTGTTTTCCTAACAAGTATATAATCAATTAAATTGTGCTCAGATCCACTAGGTGAATGCACTTTCTTGATGGCTTATGAGGATATAAAGTATTAGTAATTGTAAAATTATTTTGAATGGCAAAATCAAAAAGTTTATATTCTCTGTCATTGGTTTCACCAAAACCGAATACACCACAATGGGGGGAAAATATTCCTTCCAGTATCTAACAAATTCTTGTATTCCAGACTCCTTGGACAATGAGATAGTTTTCATTTGGAATTTGTTTTATCACTGAGTTAATTTTCCCGTAGAAGTCATTGATACTCTTCATCGTATAACGATGTAGGTGCATAGACTTGTATTATTGATACATTTATTGGTTTTCTTTTCAGTCTGACAAGAGTAATTCTGCTCAGTTTTATTTTGCACAGTTTCTAGACGATATAAAAATAATGCGTGTTAGAATATTTACCTCGTTTTGAAAAGTATTATTCACACACCAACGTTGCAGGTACTTTTCGTCTACTTCTTCACTTTGCGTGATTATTTTTCGGCAAATCTTTCTTGCTTTCTGCACCTAAAACAAAATAAATGGCGATTAATTTGCTAACTTTTGAACAGACTTTCTTAATGAATTTTATAACAGTACCTATTTATTTTATTACCGATCTATTATGAAGAATATTCTCGTATTTGAAGACGAAGCTCTAAAAGTTAAAAAAAAAAATCCTTATAGTCTAAAAATAATTTGGTAAAATCTTTAATTTGATTTGTAGCGTACCTACCTGTGGAGGTGCGTTTTGTTCGATACATTTAAGACGAAGATAGTTGATATCTATAGTCTCAGCTGAAAATAGACGTAACAGTTCGTTGTTATGATAACGTTATGATAACATTATGATGAGCAGGATAATAAGTTAACAAAAAATGAAGAAAAAATTTATTATTTTTCAAATAAAAATTATTACCTGAAAAATAATAAAATAAGTAAGAAATAAATAACAAAAAAATGTTTGTTATTTTATAATAATAATCAAATAATTGAAACACAATGTTTGAATTAAAAAACATTTGCCTTCGTAATGTTGTCCAGAAGTCCGTATATATTCTTCTTTTAAACAGTGATTTTAGTAAGGATCTTGCTAACAACTTAACATAATCACTAATATATACTTTGATTGATGATTTGATCGGTATTTTATTAATATTAGAATTATTAGATGGGAACCATATCACTACTTGATCCTGAAAAAAAAAAAAAAAAAAAAAGGTGAACCTGAACAAGATTGGATTTAAACAGAAAAGAAAGTTTGGGGAGAGAATTAAGAAGAAAACTATATTGCCTGAGGCTTCTTCCAAGACACATAGCAAGCATTTATATCTCTCACACAACCCGAACATTATTATTCGGGTTGTGTGAGAGAATCAGCCAAAGAGTCGATTTTATATTGCAAATGTTTTCCTACTTTCTCAGTACATGGCTCATATTTTTATATATGAAATGATTTTTGAGAGCGAGAGTTATCAATTATTTCGTTTGATATTTTTGATATGATATGATATTTTCGTTTGATTACTCTATTCTCGGAATACCCAGAGACAGAGAAATAGAGAGAGAGAGAGAGAGAGAGAGAGATGGAAGAGGAAGACAGTGATACGCAATCATCCGTAAGAATTCTAGAAAAGTGGTTTTTATCTCGAAAAACAGGAAGACCGGTCAGAGAACATACGTCATATACTGTGCTCATAGCCTTAGATTTTAGCAGTAACATATCCTAATATCCTATTCTACCAAATCAATCCTATTGGGGAAATTACTTCTGAAATACTCTTACTGGCTCGTATGATTCTCATTAGCATTTTAGATTACAGTGGATCGTTTGGCGTGAAGATCTCTAATATTTGTCAATTTGACTATTTAGTATGATAATTTAGATCATTAAAATATAAATTAAAGAAATCATTTTTAATTATTTCTTTAATTTATTAACATTCATGTGTGTGTGTAGTATTTATTATTATTTAACAGAATGTACCGAGTGCTTTTTATTTGAAATTTCCCAAATATTCAGTCTCTAGTTTTGATTTATAATTTTAAGCGGAGAAGGAATATTAGTACATAAAAGAGATCCAGGTTTCAAATACTGGGTACTCTGGATGTCAGTAAAGCTGTGGGACTGGATAGTATTTCATCACGAGTTTCGAGAGAATGTGCTAGGGAACTGACAGTGCCTTTGACCTGGCTTTTCAATGAAAGTCTGGCTGTGGGAAAGGTGCCCATGGAATGGAAGGAAGGTAAGATAGTTCCATTGCATAAGGGTGGTAGCAGACTGGAAGTGTCTAATTATACGCCAGTTTGCGTGTCATCAGTAGTTATTAAGATCTTAGAGAAAGTAGTGAGGGACAGTATACAGCATTGGGCAGACGAGGGTGGTGAAATGCGTGCGCGTCAACATGGATTTGTGAAGGGGCGCTCTTGTTTTAGCAATATGCTAGCCTTTTATAATAAAGTTACAAGAGCATTAGATGAGGGAAAGGCATATACTGACATTTTCTTAAACTTGGCGAAAGTATTTGACAGGGTGCCACATGATTAAGTTGCCGCACATGGGACGGGGTGTCAGATTGGTCAACTGGATTCAGGATTGGCTGTCTGATAGGTATCAGAGAGTTGTGTATGGTGGAGCAGTTTCAAGGACCAGAGGGTTACAAGTGAGGTCACACAGGGCTCAGTACTGGGACCTATATTGTTTAACCTTTATATCAATGACATTGTCAGTGGATTGCAAAGGGATATTCAGTTGTTTGCGGATGATGCGAAGCTGGGAAGGATTATTAGTAATAGTGCAGATGCAGCAGCCCTACAAGAGGATTTGAATAAGCTAGACAGATTGGCAAATGAATAAGGGTGTCGGTTTAATGCAGCAAAATGTAAGGTCTTGAGGTTTGGGACACATCGATGGGACGCTGCATACTTTATTGGAGGAGCCATACTGGAGTAAGTAGGGGAAAAACTGGGGTTGATGACTGATAGAAACCTGAAATTTAGGGGTAATATTGCAAAGGTGGTGAAGGGAACACAGAGGATTGCTGCAATAATGAGGACACCACACTTAGACTATTGTTCTCAGATTTAGTCCCCAGGATTTGAAGAGGATAAATTAACTGTGGAAAGGGTACAAAGCCAGATAACAAAGATGGTTTCAGGACTGTACGATGTTAGTTATGAGGATTGGCTGAGAGAATGTGGACTGCAGAGTTTGGTGGATAGAAGACGGAGAGGTGATATGATTGAGACTTTTAAACTGTTGAGAGGTGGTTACAGGATTGCCACCAGGGAGTTCTTTTGCTTGGTTGAACAGCTCAAAGGAGTGATGACAAGAGTCCATCCCTGAAAGTTACGAAAGGAAACTGTTTGGAAGAGGATGAGAAGTGGTTTCTTTGCATGGAGGGTGGTTGAACCATGGAATGCATTGCCTGATGGAGTGGTGAGAGCGAGAACGGTCAATGAGTTTAAGGATTGGTATGATAGACATTGTGTTTCTCAGTGGGGGGGGCTCCCCCCTTGATGAGTCTTGATAGATTTTGTGTTTCTTAGGAATGACCTCCCACGATGAATCTTCTGACTCCATGGAGGCCTGAATAATAATAATGATAATAATAATAATAATAATAATAATAATAATAATAATAATAATAATAATAATAATAATAATAAAACAGAGAGTGAAAGAAATGATAGTCGTGGCGGGAATTTGATATGAGAGAGAGGAGTTGAAGGAATTATTAGAGGTAGCGAAAGAAAACAGTGACAGAGTTAGGATAATGAGTCTGTTTCCGCGGTGTGGCAGAGAACAGTTTAGAAGGAGGGCCATAATCCCAAATGACTTTATGCGCAGGCTATGCAAACGGTGTGGTGTGGAGTTTGTGGATGTGTGTAGTGAGTTTGATGGGCGAAAGGATTTGTACAAGATGGATGGCTTGCATTTGAATGGATTTGGTGTGCGAAGACTGGAAAAAGTGTTGCTGAATGAAGTGAAAGTGGATGTGCAAAATCAGGGAAACTAGAACTATTAAGGAGGGGGGGAAAGTGGACATGCAGACATCAGTAAGGGAGTTGAGTTTAAGAATGTATATAATGTGCCCGAGCCAGTACGAAGGACAAGAAATCAGAATGGGATAGTTAGTATAACGCATTAAGATAGGGGTGGGACAAATGGACCTCTGCATTTCATGTATAGTAATGCCAGGAGTATTAGGAACAAGAAGGAAGAAGTTTTGGCCTTGGTCGGCTCTTTCTGGCCGCAGGTTATTGGCATTAGTGAAACATGGCTGACAGAAGATGATATAATTAGTGGGATAGAATGTGTAGGGTATAGTGTGTTCAGGAACAGAGACAGAGAGACATAGAGGGACAGAGAGAATAAAATGGGGGGGGGGAGGAGTGTTATTGATGATAGCTGACGAACTGCAGCCAAGGAGGATAGAAGTTGTATTGCAGGATAGTGAAAAGAGCTCATTTGAGGCTATATGGTGTGCGATTGCGACTAGCAGAACAAAATATACAGTTGGGTGCTGCTATAGACCAGGTGATAGAATAGATGGTGGAGATAGTATGCATAAACAGATTGATGAAATGAGTGGAAGGAGGGTAATTATTATGGGGGATTTCAACTATGGTCATGTTGATTGGAATGAGGAGAGGACACATGTGAGGAAGGAACTGGGTTTTATTCAGTTATTAAGGGATAACTATCTGAGACAGCATGTAATGGAAAATACTAGGGGGTTCGAGAGTGCCTTGACCTAGTAATAGCATCTGAGAATTTGACTGTAATGAATATGACCATGTTGCCACCTATTGGTGAGAGTGATCATAAGGTCTTGATCTTATGATCAAGACCTTATGATCATAAGATCAATAATTTGACCTGGGAGGTGGCTAATTGTATGAAATTTTCGATTAAGACAGGGTACATGTGGAATTACCATGCTGGCAAGTATGACAAGCTTAGGAGATTGCTTGGCTCAGTGCATGTAATGCATGTAAAACTGCAAGGGCCGGATGTTGATAGTGCATTGGAAGTGGTCAAGGAGCATTTGCAGGAGGTTATGGCTGACTGTATACGTAGAGTCCGAATAGTAAATCAAGTAGGGGTTAAATGGATGAATAACACCATTAAGCTTGAGTTGCAAAAAAAAAAAAGAAACAACTATGGAGGGAATTTAAGGAAAAAGGTGACCTGCGGCACACGATCGGTGTAATGCGCAGGCTAGAAGGGTAATGAGTGTGGTAAGAAAAGCAAAAGCGGATTATGAAAGGAAATTAGGCATGCAAGCTAAAGAAAATCTCTAACAGTTTTTTCAATATGCTGCAAGTAAAAGAAAAACTGTACACGACAGGATGATTTTAAGGAATGCCGATGGTAGGGAGGTCACTGAATCAGACGATATAGTGGAATTACTGAGTGAGCACTTTGCAAGAGTATATCATCCAGGTGGTGACATTGAAGGAATGAAGGAACCATTAGTTTATACGGGAATTGTGATGAATGAAGTGGAGGTGAATAGTCTGTTACAGAACCTTAATGTGAATACATTAAGGTTCTGTAACCTTAATGGAATGCCAGCACGGGTCTTACGTGAAGCGGCTAAAGAATTGTCAGTACCCTTGACCATATTGTTTAATCTGAGTCTCGGGTCTGGTTTAGTCCCGAAGGGGTGGAAAGAGGCGAATTATTTTAAATACAATCGATTTATAGCTGCATGTTGCGAAAATGCGCAAACGCCTATTAGATTAAGCAAGGCATTCTGGGAATCTTATTGGATGAATGTTGTTGAAATAGGGTATTTGCAACACTTACAAAAATTTTTAAGTGTTTCAAATGGTTTCACTTAAACCATTTGAGGAGAACAAAGCGGCACAATATTTTGAAATTATTTATTTCAATTACTTCACTTTGGATGGATGAATGGATTTAATAAAAGTCTATTTTAGTTTAAAGCAGATTATTTTATTGGCAAGCTTTCGAGAAAAAAATAGAAATTATTTTAATAATTCCGCAGTTTAGATTTTATGGATTTAGGAATTTAATGAAATATGATATTTAGGACATCACTTAAAATGCATTTCCTTATGATGTGTACGTTTTTATTAATGTTTTCTTATCTTCATGATCCAAAATGAAATTTTCGTAATCAGCAATTTCAATTGTTTGTAAATCAAACAACGCAATAAAGGACATTGCATTAAGCTTAAGCTCTATATAACTAGGGGAGAGTTTTTTTTTTCCTTTTTTTCATCGTATTAGTAGGCTTCTAAGTCTGCTAATGTTAATTTGATCATAATTTGTTCAGAATTTTCGTACAACAATAATCATTATTTTTTTTTAATTCGCTACAATTTTGTTTTTATTGGGTCATCGAATTTAAAATGATACTGTCTTATGGCTCGATAGCGTTTAATGAAATTAATTTGATATTTGAGATCATTATTAAAATATTTCATTTCAAATGGTACGAAAAACGAAATTATATCTACAGTTGACATGACAAAAATAGCCTTACTCCCTGGTTCAGTTATTGTTGTTGTTGTAATAATGACTGGTGTCACTTTACAAGAAGAATGCACTTACGATGAAATTACATTTTTATGACTGTCTGCAATCATTTTCTTACGTATTCTTTTTAGATCTTATACGACTGTTCTCATATTATTATTCTGGGATCTTATTGCAATAACGGTCCTCAAACAACATTTATTACGAAACACAAATACTAGAACTGCTTTAAATTTGGTAATCATGCTACAGTGAGTACAGGTGTGCGTGTGCGTGTGCGTGCGTGTGTGTGTGTGTGCACACGCGCCCAATGTTTTGGATTACTTTAGTGCATATAGTTGTGAATAATTTAATATGATACGTTTTGGATATCCCATTAACATAATAGAGCACGAGGTAATCCAAAAATAGTGTGATTAATTAACTGTTTAGCCAATTACATTATTATACATTATCATTATTACACACACACACACACACACATACACACACACACAACTTCGCTAGATTATCTATGTAGAAAAATCCGAACAAAGTTCATGATATAACTTTCTTGATGTAATACCCCATCTTAGAGTGAAAATATGGCAGCATTTTTTAAAATATTAAACTATAAATTAAGAGGATAAGAAACATTATTAAATAATAATAAAGGTAATATCTTATATTTTTCTTATTTAATCTATTCATGATTATTAGATTTTACTTCAGGGTATGGAGATTTTCTAATTTCTGTTCTGAGTTTGTATGTTCAGTGAAGAAATGGAACGTAATTGTTTGTAGCCAAAACGAACTCAACCAAAAGTTTGTTTTTGTTCATTCTAAATGTTCATCCTTTCCTTCTTTATATCATTAACTTTGATTATTTTTTGAAATGTTCCGTTATATGGAAGTTGGGGAAAGTACCCAGGTCATCCATGGAAGTTAAGTTTGTTTGCAGTCAAGGAAGGGGTAAGATCTAGGTTTTTCTCTCACAGAGCAGTAAGTGAGTGGAATAGTTTGCCTTTAGGAGTACATCTATTGTGAATGAATTTAAGGGAAGGCATGACATGACACCTGGTTTGGGTGATTTATAGAGCTTTTCATGAGTCCTTGACTCCTTGGAGGTCTCAGCTAATAATAATATCCTGTCCATCTGTACATATCACTAATTTGATGCTGATGCTGAAACATTTATAATGCCTGTGCCCATGTCCTTTTTTAATTCATTTTGTGTTTTTGAACTTAACTGATATTTAAAGATATTTTTAATTTGTGTTCAGTTGCCTTAGAGTACATTGTTTCATTTTTGTTGATTTCATATAAATACTGGTGAAAATCATGCAATAAATACTTGAGAACTGACCTTTCATATCTATACAAATCTGAATGTTAGCAAATTTTTCTATCTTGAAAACTAAACTTGTTTTTGAACAATGCTTTCTATATCTCTAAACACTACACCTGATTCCATTTTGATGAGAATTGTCCAATTCTTTCAGTTAAATTGTTCTCAAAGTTGGTCCCTAGGATTTCAAGGGGATAAATTTATTGTGAAAAGGGTACAGAGACGGATAACAAAGATGGTTTCAGGACTGTACAATGTTGGTTATGAGGATTGGCTGAGGGAATGTGGACTGCAGAGTTTGGTAGATAGAAGAATTAGAGGTGATATGATTGAGACTTTTAAACAGTTGAGAGCTGGCTACAGGGTTGACACTGAGGAGTTCTTTCGCTTTGTGAACAGCGGAAAGGAGTGATGACAAGAGGCCATCCCTGGAAGTTACGAAAGGAAGCTGTGAGGATGAGGAGGGGGTTTCTTTGCATGGAGGGTGGTTGAGCAGTGGTGTGCATTGCCTGATAGAGTGGTGAGAGCAAGAATGGTCAATGAGTTCAGGGAGTGGTAAGATAGACCGTGTTTCCTAGAAAGGACCTCCCACGATGAGTCTTTTGACTCCATGGAGGCTGAATAATAATAATAATAATAATAATAATAATAATAATAATAATAATAATAATAATAATAATAATAATAATACAACCGATTAATACAACATCTGAAACCTCTCTCATTCTCAGTTGTAAAACTCCTGGCTGTTTGAATGAATGAATGAGCTTGGATTCAATATTGTTCAGCTGTTAACATAATTATATTTCATCCTTCTTTCCTTTCATTTGATTCTATCAGTCTGAAAACGGAAATGATAAATAGAAGTGCATCTATCTACTTCAAAGAAGACAGTTACTTATCTAAATCATTAGACTGTTATTACACTCAAAATTTAAGTGATGAACTTAAGTAATCAGTCCACGAGAGATTTTAGATAAATATATGAATTCTTCTGCTTCTTTCGCTTCCATCTTATGACCGCTAAATCCTCTGTGAACAACAGTTTTACCAGGCTTTTATTAACTCATAAAATGATTCCTGTCTTCAGGGTATGGAGCTATTGTCAATCCTGTCCTGCCTGTAAGTCTTTTACAATCTATAATAAGAGACAACAGTCTTGCAGATTGTATACTCGCAACTTATCCAAACGAACTCGTAACTGTGTGATTCGTGGATAATTATAATCAGTCCTATAGGGCTATAATTCAAATAATTCAAACTGAATTATCTGCGGATGTCTTTCATGCTCAGTCTATTTATATTCTCTCTATTGGAGATATTTCATTTCAAAATTTGACAAAAAACGTTTACCTCTTATCTTCATAAAACTGGTAGGAATAGATATCGAACAGTTTTATTCGAAAGTTTATGGGAATTTTGTTATTTTGCTAAACTGTATTGAGTATGTTCATATTTTTTCATTCGACTTCAGTTCTATGTTTTATTGTTCCAATAACTAACTTTCAAATCAATGTTGTTGTTCACTTGTTCTATTCTTTGATTATTAAATGCAATTCTTATGTTTTAAAGAGTAATTACTATTTGCCTCTTTCCTAAGTGCTAGTCAAGTTGTCTGAGCTTCTTCGTTATCAAACCAAAATGCCATGGGCTCAAATCTCACTGTAGGCATGAATGTTTTATGAACGTCTTTAGGCGATAGATGAATTTGATCGACCGATGTGAGATCGCCATGCTGCTTTTTTGGAGACCTGAAGACTTGAAAAACAATTCCGTGTTTGGTCTGCAGAGCACATGTTTAATATTATTCAGCTCACCCATATAACTAATGTATTATAAGTGTTTCATAAAATGCGTAAACATTAAACAGAAATATTTTGTTAGTGCAGTACAGTTTGCAAATGTTCACCTACCACTTTATCCGTCCATCCGGCTGTTTGTTCCTATACAAAAGTTATACGAACTCTGACTTAATGGATTTCACTCAAATTTGGTACTCGAATCCTTATTAAAAGTTGAGGAGCCATTACATTTCTTGCTTCATTCAGATCATTTACATGGTAAACAAAGGAGCAGCATGTACGGAAATTATATATTGTAAATGTTTTCAAAATAAACACAAGTTTATTCTGAAAACATTTTTGCAGGAAGAATTTGGCAAAATGATTCGAAATAACAATATTAATCTAGCTCTGAATGGACGAAATTTAATGATGTTTGATACTTAGCATCTCTGTTAAAATCTTTCAATTCCTTCAGTGTTTATTTCAGATAAACCATTTGTAGTGGCATAATTAAGCAATACAAAATTACGCGTTTGTGTTTGTATATATAACGAATTTCAAATGCAAATATTAAACTTAAACTTCGTCATAAGAGACCATTCAGCCTAACACGAAAGGGAAGATGGGATGGGATCTCAAACTTTAGAAATGAACTATAAAATAATGCATGAAGCTAGCAGGATTTCAGGAGCTTCCTAGTAATTAGACATTGAACATTTGGTACGTTGGAACGAGAAACATTTCACTAGAGTAATAACCCATACCAATCTGGCCTATTTGCGGGATATTCAGTCAATTGTTTCCAGTTTACTACGATTCACATGAAACAAACCCCACTAAATAATAACTAAATAATAGAAAAACGTCTTTTATATCTATATGAGAGAGAGAGAGAGAGAGAGAGAGAGAGAGAGAGAGAGAGAGAGAGAGAGAGAGAGAAACAAATACTATAGCACTTACCGCAGACCAGTAGGTACTCAATCCCGACATCATCGATGGCATCTTGCTCTTCGTAATAATCTTGGCCGGTTGCTTCGCTATCAGTAGTGCCTTTTGTAACTACATTCGGAGCCTGTTCCCAACCCTGAGAAGTGGTTTGGGACTGCACGATGAAAATCAAACTGCCGATCATCAAAGAGCAGAACACAACAACGACGAAATTTGAAAGCTCCATTCTGAGTGCCCTAAGTAAAAATTTTATTTGTAGAAAGATAAACAACCTTAGTTGTGCTATATATATATATACACACATACATCATACATGCTCCTCTATCCATCTAGCGCTCGTGCATGCATATAAATATTCATGCGAATAAATATCCACAAATATAAGTACTGCTAGACACGTTTCGTGGATTATTTTTCTGCCCTTATTGAGTAAAGTTTGTTAAGGCGAGGAATTGTAATTCACAGTAAGTTGCAATATTCTAGAAAAGTGCGTATGACGTTATCGGTTGAGGTAATTGGCATTATCAAGTGAGACTACGAGGGGCTAGTATATAATTTCTCTTAATTGCGTGTGTTCTCCGGTTAGTTTGCCTAGTTTGCAGGATGGAAAAGGATGTAATATCTTGAGGTTTCAAGAGAAAATGTTAATACAGGTCAACTCGATTGAAAACTCCTTATAAAGGCTCTTTTGATTCATAGATATTATGGAAGTTATGACTCTTCAAATAAATATTACAATCAAATAAATATCACATCATATTTCAAGTTCGTATTACTACAGATAAGAATATCAGAATGTAATCTAATAAATTATATAAAAATACGATATGCACTTTACATATCTTAAAATTGTAATACTGATTTCAGGTTTGATTTGATGCTAGCGTTTTGAGAAATACGGATGCATTTCTCGAAATCGTAGCATGAAATCAAATGCTGTTTGTGATATATTCTTATGTACAATGCTTCTGTGATTGAAAACAAATAAGAAAAACTGCATGCATTGCAACTAAATTTGGCTATTATTTATCAATACACGTATATATGGCTGCTTAGAGTAATGCAAAGCGTTCTCCATTTAGAAAATAATGGAGGAGAAAGATCAAAAATTGTTACATCCAACAAATTAGAGGATTTAGATTTGTTTTACTTTTAGAGTGAGTTAAAGAGAAATTATTTAGAAAATCTGACGTTCATTAAAATAGTTTCTTTAAATTTTCGCAATGAAAGCAGGTGTGTACTGTCTACGCAATTGGCCTATATAGCACGCATGGCAGATCAGAAATTATTTCATCCTCTTGGTTTAGAATACCCTTGATTCAATTGTGTACAAGCTTTCGTATAAAAGCAGGAAAAAAACGACTTGATGTCAAAATTTGTGGCCTGGCTACGTTTAAAAGAAATTTTGAATAGATCTCACAAGTGTACTTCGAGCAAGGTCTGACCCCCCATGATAGATGTCAATAGGATCTCACCACACCTGCATAGTATCGACAGGTTGAACCCACTACAGGAATTGGTGTCGTATGCGTAAACACGAAGCCACGAGAAAGTCGTCCTCCAGGTTTACTTACGATCACCAGCTTTAGAATATCAAGTGGCATCTTAGTGAAATATTCAAGAATAGGTTCTAGGGAATCGGTTAAAGGTGAGATCATCGCTGTTCCTGCCGAAGAATTAGGTGTGTGTGTGTTTTCTTGAATACTAATCGAAGTGCGTTTTCAGTCCAAGCGTGGCCTTTTACTCTCTGATTCCTTACCATTGCCAATGAGCAAGATTAAACTTTTTCCCCTCAGCCGGTTTTGCTCATCCAGAAGTACTTTGTCAGCTCGTTGTGCCCAAACGTTATGGAAGTGAGCCTATTGTCAATGACAACGTAATTAAAAATCAAAAATCGATTCGCTGAACGCGCTGTTCTTTTCTTTTAGGTTAATGTGGCTAGGTGGGTCATGTTCAGGCCCTCAATTTAGTGAAATAACTGATTAGACTGCAGACTATATCTATCTATCTATCTATCTATCTATCTAGGTGGCCCAGCCAATCAGTTAATCAGCTGGCACTCTCATGTTAATAGATAATATTGTGCAATAGTAACTTCTATGTTCTTCCACATTTATTTATGTTCTTATGTTAAAATAAGATCTTATGTTATCAAGTTAAAATAATTCTTAATGGCTTTAATTTAAAAAAAAAAAAAAAAATGTAATTAGCCTTATAAGTGACTTCGATGTAACATACCTCAACAAGAGTATGAGCATGTAACCTCTCTGTCTGACTGCAGAGAACCAAAAACCGGTTAATCCTGTATATAAGATTGTTATGTTTACAATAAAAAAAAAAAAAATAAATATCTAGGTGGCCAAGGTGTTGCACGTGCGTTCATACCGCTCCTGCCTTCCCCCACCTTTTATACGTTTATCCGAAAGGAAGGACTTATTTTTTTATATAGGTATATTCTCCAAGCCGAGAGCTATCTACTCATACTAGTCGTGTACGCGTAAGTGTAGTGATAAGTGATTTATGACAGTTTTCTTCTCCTGCTGTACGAGTTCGTATATATCTTCAACTTGGACGCCATAATTTCTTCTCGGACACCTGCACCCCTCACCTGAGGCTATAGCCGGCGAAGGATTAATCGCCATGGCAACTGCACATTCATGTACTACCAAGGATTTAGCAATTCAAAAACCCCCTACGACTTCGGACCCGGAAGGAAGAGCAAAGTTCACCGGAGCTATGTACATGGAAAACAGGTCAGTCAATTCAAAATCTTATGCTAATGTTGTATCTAATGGAAATATCCTATCGTCCCCCAAAACACTGATCTCACACACGAACCCCTCATCAGCCAGCAATAAACCGATTAACGCAAAAATAACTACCACTGTTACGAACGTCATTTCCCGAGAAAATGGGATTGTTATTTTCGCCACCAAAGAAAACATCCCATTAGAAGATTATCTGACGGCGATCGCCAAAATTGTGCCCGCAAAAAACATTACTGACGCTTCCCGCGTAGCTGGAACTGTGCAGGTATATTTTAGCCATATCTCATGGGCACAAACGGTACTGCAAAAAGGAGTCGATATTGGCGATTATCACTTCGAAGCAGCCCCAACAAAAGTAACAGTATCAAATGTTCCCCCTGAAATTCCTCATCAACTCATCAGATCCATGTTATCAAGATACGGTTCGGTCACAGGAAAAATACGCACATTGTCAGCAGCCACGAAGAAGCCCGAATTTGCCCATGTCAAAAGCTTTTGAAGGCAGGCATTAACGCATTTTCCAAACAACGACGCACTACACGACCTCCCAAAATTAATCAACACGGACATAAACGGAATAACCTATACTTTCTACTTATCTTCCTCATCACAGTGCTTCTTCTGTCATGAAGATGGTCACATTAGGAAACAATGCCCCTATATTACCAACAGTTCATCAACAAACATCCCAGCTCAGAATAGTAAACCAGTTGAACAGAATAACATCGCACATGAAGAAAATCAAAGCATAGGAAAAAGCAAACCAAAAATTCTCTCCTCATCACAAACTTCAGAGGAAAGAAAATCCCGAACTGAAAAAGACAACGCTCACGTCGCTCTTGAACGCCTGCCAAGTAATGAGATCCAAGGCTCAGAAAACGAAGTCTCACAACACGAAAACACTGATCCTCCCAACAGAGATGACAAGGACGAACTAATTAAAAGCAATCCCCAGACCCAGCAACCAGAATCACTAACTCAGCCTCCCACTAATTCAAAACCTCACCCTATAGAAGAAACTACTCAAAATGGCCTTTCTCCACCTGCAGCCAGCCAAGGAGAAACAGAGTTCCCAGACGATGAGGAAACTGTATTTCCACATGACGACCTAGAAGAAGAGGAAGCTGAGGGCGAACTTCCTCACACTGAGGGTCCCCTAACCATGAAGCAGCTGTCATCCTTCATACAGAAAGTGCGAGGTTCTCCTCACAAACTAACTATAGCCCTTAAATACACCACAAGAATCCCGGAACTAATATCTCAACTTCAGGACCTACACTCGAAACTGAAATGTAAAAAGAGCAGAGCAGAGGTTAACAGGAGTAAGCGAATCTACTACCTAATTAATGGTCTACAAACACAGTACCAGGACCAATATTAGATTAAACTTACAATCAAACTTTCATAAATCATAATGTCTATAAGCCTTTTCTCTCTCAATGCAAGAGGATGTGCCTCTGCTCTATGCAACAGAATAGTCTTTGACCAGGTACAAAAATATCATATAGACCTAATACTAATGCAAGAAACAAACATCAACTCCTCATCCAATTTATCCAGAAGATGGGCAGAGTGGCCTTATGACTTACAGCACTCTGCAACCCAACAACATCATGGAGCAGGAGTTAGCTTAGGTGTACATCATAGATCTCCCTACAAACTAAAAGTGATTGCTGATATACCAGGATATGCCTTGTATGCTCACATAATAGCACCCAACCATAATACCCTGCATGTGTTCAACATCTACATACCACAGCAGGATGCTCTGGCATCACAAATCCTGGATTTCGTTCAAAACCATCTGTCTAGTATAGACCAAGAACATGTCATAATAGCGGGAGACTTTAATTGCACTCTTGACCAAGAAAAAGACAGACTTCAGTGTGCTGAACATCGTAGCCAATTAATAAACAAACTTCAAACACTGGTAAACGATAATGAACTCATCGACGTCTTCCGGCATCAACATCCTGATAAGAAATCCTACACATGGAGGTCAGCAATCACAGCGACAAATAGGCCACTCTACCAAGCACGACTGGACAGATACTACATTTCCAAACATACCTTGCCTCTAGTCAGAAACATCTCACACATCCCTTCCTACATTTCAGATCATTGTTTCGTCAAGCTGCAACTTTCATTATCCTTGGAAGCATCCAAATCAGGAAGTGCCTACTGGATCTTCAACAATACTCTCCTGAAAGATCCAGATTATATAATAAACACTCAGGCTTTAATAACCAACCTCACTCACTCGAAAGTGGATACAGAACCAATGAAAACATGGTGGCCCCACCTAAAATCACGAATAAAATCCTTTACGCAGATCTACAGTCACCAGAAGAATCAACAGAAGAACATTAGAATCAGACAACTTGAAGAACAGCTCAAGTATCTCCCAGAAGAAAGCCCTGAACATTATTCTGCCTTGCAAGCCATGCAAAGACAGGCAGAATTATCGGCAAAAGGTGCCCTACTTAGATCGCGGCATACACAAATAAATCTTTCAGACGCCCCCACAAAATATTTTTTCTCTTTGGAAAAAAATGCCAGGCAGCAAATTCCATCTCTGCTATCAGACTTCAAGATGACAGCATCACAGAAGATCCAAGAAAAATCACCTCTGAAATCCTACAATACTACAAGAATGCATACAGCACTGCAGGAACATCCCATCATACCATTCACGAAATACTGAAAGAAACAAAAAAAATCTCTGCAACAGATCGGAACCACTTAGAAAAGAAAATCACGCTACATGAACTGAAAACCGCATGCACATCCTTGCCAAAGAACAAATCTCCTGGCCTTGATGGTCTCACGTCAGAGTTTTTCCAAGTCTTCTAGAATCAACTCGGACCACTTCTCCTCGAAACACTGCAAGAAGCCTACATCAATGGCCTCCCACAATCCGTCACGACTTCAGTAGCACGATTGATACCAAAGAAGGGAGACCACACAGATATCCGAAACTGGCGTCTAATCTCCCTAATTAATACCGATTGCAAAATAATTTCCAAAGTTATAGCAAACCGAATAAAGCCAACACTGCCTGAAGTTATTGGCCAACATCAAACGTACTCTGTCCCAGGAAGATCAATACATGATAACCTCCATTTAATAAGAGACCTCATCCACATCGCAAACAGCCAACATGAAGACCTAGCACTCGTCAGCCTTGATCAGGAGAAGGCTTTCGACAGGGTAGAGCACGAATACCTTTATGAAGTTCTAAAGGCATTTGGCTATGGTCCTCTCATCATTGAAACAGTGCAATTGCTTTACAGAGATGCACACTTCTGTTTAAAAATCAACAACAGGCTCACTCGCACTTTGTCATACTCTCGAGGGATCAAGCAAGGATGTCCCCCTCTCTGGTCAATTATACACACTGGCCATAGAACCCTTCTTAAAAAGAATACACGACACCATCATCTCCAAACGAACCAGAATAATAGAACCACATCAAAAAATTACCTTATCAGCATATGCCGATGACGTCACTGTAATAGTACGAAATGAAGAAGAAATGACAGTAACCGAGGAAGCACACAGACTATATGCACAAGCCTCAGGGGCCAAATTAAATCCTGCCAAAACCACGGGCTTGTGGTCAGGCAGATGGACGTCTAGAAATGATTCTCCGATCGAATGTACCTGGTCAAGCGAAGGACAAAGATACTTAGGTGTGCACCTTGGCAACACCAAAATATATAACACACTGAACTGGACGCAGCTGCACAATCGTTTTAAACAGGTGCTAGGTAAATGGAACAGCGTTCGTTCCATGTCTTCACTTAGAGGAAGAGTACTAATAGTTAACTAGATGGCTGCGAGTGTCTTATGGCATACCCTCAAAGTACTCACACCTCCTGAAGAATTTCTCTACCACATTCAAAAGGAAATCAAACGCTTCCTCTGGAACAGAACTCACTGGACAACATACCCTCAACTCTGCAAGCCACTCAGCAAAGGAGGTCAAGGCCTGATTTCCCTTGAAAACAAGATTCGATCCTTCAGGATAATCCTCCTCCTAAAGACACTTCAATGCAATCACACTTTTGTAACCACCTTCGATTACATCACGAAAGCATCCACCAGAGGACTTACACTTTCCACAATCCTCCGAATGGCCAGTCCTGCACCATCTACTCCTAAACTACCTCCTTTTTACAAAGATGCTCTACAGCGATGGAAAAACACAGGACTTCATCACACACTCACAGGATCAACAGAGTCAGCTGTACTTACAGAACCACTATTTTCAAACAAAAACATCACAAGTCTCACAACTGGCCAGCCTTTTCTTTTCCCTACATGGAACTGGGCAGGAATAAGAGTCATAGGAGACCTCCTAACCCACACCCTAAAGTGGAAAGCATTCACAAGCCTACCAATGAATAACCCAAAAACTGAAAAGCAATATCAACAGTTGCAAGCCTCCATTATAAAAGCCTATCCAGATATCGCTACACCTCAGGAAATCCGTATTCCTCATAGAAACTGCTCGGGGCCAATATTTCATCTTGTACAATCTGAAGCCTCACTTCCAATTCTTCCTTTCAACTACAAGAAAATATACCACTTCCTCATGTCAGTGTCCCCATCCTCACCATTCTTATATTCAGCCTTAACACTCTCATCTACAAGGCCGCATATACCACACAGTTTTCAGTGGGATCTGCCATATAAATCAAAATGTACCAAACCAGATTCCGAAATACAGTGGAGACTATGGCATAACATCTTGCCAACTCCTTCAAAGCTCTACAAATTTAAGCTAAGAGAAACGGATCTGTGTCCATTCTGTGACGTTTCAGGCACCTTGGAACACATATATCTGACCTGCCCTGCAAACAAAGTGATAATCACCTATGCCCTGAATACCGCCTCTGGCACCTGTAACTACACACACAGCCAAGAAGACTACTGGAATTTAGTCCACACAGAAGAAAACAGACACAGAACATGCAATTTCATCTTCATCTGCGCTAAGGCCGTCATCTACAGCTTTTACCTAAAACAGACAAGAAGTAACCAGCACCCATCCATCACTGAAACTGCACAAACCCTCATGCACATCCTCCGTCGGAAACTAAAAAGCAGGCTTCTATTGGAACTTGAGCACTTCAAAGAAACAAGAACTGTCGCGAAATTCCTAGAGGAGTGGAATCCAACTGGTACCCTCTTCTGGATTGACGACGACAATGTGCTTCATCTGAATGATAACTCAGACTGAAACTGAACTGTTAAGTTTGAATATTCATTTATATCTCTATTGTACACCCGAAAGGAAAATGTTTTTCTTTCTCTGTAAATATATACTTATAATATGTAAATAGTCCATGTTGCCTATCGTGTAATGTTTATTTTAACAAGTTAAATAAAAATAAAAAAAAATAAAAATAAATAAAAAATATCTATCTGTGTGGGAGAGGTCACCATACGCTCACACCTAGAGCACTCTGCAAGAGGAGCACTAATAAGAGCACGACACAAACACATTAACTTCACAGATGCACCCACAAAGTATTTCTTCTCACTAGAAAAAACACCAACAAGAGAGCACCACTATATCTGCTATTAAAACAGATAGTGGAAACATCATAGAAAATCATGCCGAAATCCTCTTATATACCTTGCAGTACTACAAAAATTTATACCAAGCCAACTCGACATCGATGGAGGCCACGAATATAATTCTCTCCGATGTGAAAAGACTCTCACCAACAAGGTGTAACACAGAACTCCCCATCACGTTACACGATCTGACAACTGCCTGCACCTCCTTCCCTCAAGATAAATCTCCTGGCATAGATTTGGCTCACCACTGAATTTTACCAGTCCTTATGGAAACAGCTTGGACCTATCCTCTACAGAGTATTTGTCGACGCGAATGCCAATGGCTTTCCACTCAATATGACAACATCAGTTATTAAACTCATTCCAAAGAGAGGAGACGCGACGAAATTAGGAAACTAGAGACCCATCTCTATCACAAACACCGACTGTAAAATTATATCAAAAGCCATTGCCAACAAACTTAAACCCGCTCTGAGCGAAATAATAAATAAGCATCAGAGCTGTTCCATCCCTGGAAGATCTATCCACGAAAACTTACACCTCATAAGGGATCTCATAAACATAGCGAACAACAACAGTGAAACAATGGGTCTTGTAACAGTAGACCAAGAAAAAGCTTTCGACCGCGTTGAACACCTATACCTCTTCAGCTGCTTGAAAGCATTTGGCTTTGGTTCAGGCATCATTCATTCTATTAAGATGTTGTATGCCAAGGCACAGTTTTGCATGAAAATAAAGAACAGGCTTACCATAACTGTACCATACAGCAGAGGTATTAAACAAGGCTGTCCACTCTCCGGTCCTCTATACAGAATTGCCATTGAACCCTTTTTGTGTAGACTCAGCATGCTGCTTAGGGCATCTCGCCCTAAACTTCCCTACCAAACCGTAACCCTGACAGCATATGTCGATGATGTTACAATCATAGCCCGCAAAGAAGAGGACTTCCATAACATACAAATGGCATACCAACAATATCAGGCAGCCTCAGGAGCCAAACTAAACACGCATAAAACCACAGGATTTTGGTGTGTCAAATGGAAAAACCGAACTGATTCTCCAATGTCTGGTACCTGGTCCGCAGAGGGAAACAAATACCTGGGGATTTACATAGGAAACACACCCTCTTATGTGGATAAGAACTGGGAAACACTAAACAAACGTTTCAAATGGGCAGCAATACGAGCCTCCACAAGAGGGAGAACAATAATCGTTAACCAAATAGCCACCAGTGTCCTTTGGTATACACTAAAGATTTTCACGCCACCAGTGCAATTCATCAAACAAATAAAGTCAACCATCTATCGATTCATATGGAACAAAACAAACTGGATTTCATACTCTAAGCTATGTACTTATCTCAAAGATGGAGGACAAAATTTGATCTCCATTGACAACAAGATAACAACGTTCCGCGCTCGATTTCTTCTTAATACCCTACAACAGGAAATATCACACAAATGCACCACTGAATATATTTTCACTTCTGCCACTAGAGGTCTCTCTCTCTACCCAAGCTCCTCACGCTTCGCCAGCTCAAGTGCCAGTAAATTTAACAAACTTCTACAACTGAAATCCTCATGGAACCTATCTTCCACAACACGATGATAAGAAGCCCGATCACTCAGAAAGAGATTTTCTTTCCTCCATCGAGCTGGCGAAGCGTGAGGATCTTGGGTGACATTCTTTCTCCAAATCTCACCTGGCGCTTTCCAAAATCGCTCGAAAACCTGGAATATGGGAATCAGTCTGAGCAGATACACACTGTAAAGGCCGCTTTTCAAGCCGCTATGCCTGAGAGCATAACAGAAGTGGGGCTTAGCCCTCCCAACTCAGAAGATCCGGCGCCTATCTTTCTGATAAAAACCAATAACTCATGGGAGAAACACCCAGCAACACCAACAAAATCTACAGCTCTCTAACACAACAGTCGAACCAAAGCACTTTACTGGAAAATCCTGCATCATCTGATCAAACACTATTTCAATGGTACCTACCATATCGCACAAGAGCCATCAAATCTGATGCAGATATTCAGTAGAGAATGTAGCAACGTACTGCCCACTCCAACTATATTACGAAAATTTAACTCAAACGTCTCAGATAACTGCCTGTTCTGCTACCAATTAGGAACAGTCCGGCATATCTACTTGGAATGCCCAGACAGCACTAAATTCAGATTGTCTCCGGAAACGGCAGCTCTCACCTGTGGTAGTCTTCATACAGAAGAGGAGTATTTCAATCTAGTCCATGCGGAGTCAAATAACCATTCATTCTGCAATTACCTCTTAATCACTGCTAAAGCGGTAATATACAGCTTCTACCTCAGACATACAAGACCAGACAGCACAGCAACTTCACAGAGAGAGGCAAGTGACCAACTCATTGCAGCCTTCCAACAAAAGGTGAGAAGTCGGATCCTACACGAGCATCACCACCATAGGCAAAACAACACCTTAGATTTTTTCCACCAAGACTGGAATCCACGGAATCAACTCCTGGCTGAGCAGGGAGACTGCATCATAATCCACTTTCCAGCATAAAAGTGACATCATCTCCCCCCCCAAAAGAAAGGGGGATGAAGGATTGTTGTGCTTAACAGTGCGAAAATTAATCAGCTGGCACTCTCATGTAATAGATAATATTGTGCTATAGTAACTCCTATGTTCTTCTACATTTATGTTCTTATACAGTATCATGTTAAAATAACTCTTAATGGCTTTAATCTAAAAAAAAAATGTAATTTGCCTTATAAGTGACTTCAATGTAACATACCTCATCAAGAGTATGAGCATGTAACCTCTCTGCCTGACTGCAGAGAACCAAAAACCGGTTAATCCTGTATATAAGATTGTTATGTTCACAATAAAAAAAAAAATATATATATATATATATCTGTGTGTGTGTGTGTGTGTGTGTGTGTGTGTGTGTGTGTGTGTGTGTGTGTGTGTGTGTGTGTGTGTGTGTGTGTGTGTGTGTGTGTGTGTGTGTGTGTGTGTGTGTGTGTGTGTGTGTGACGCATAAATGAAAATCACCATGTGAAATGTGTTGGTTCAGAGTCAGTCTTGACTCCGAAGAATAAACTTTCTACAAGGGGCCGATACATTATTTTGACTGTGGGACTACATAAAAAAAATGCAAACTTCATTTGGTGTGCTGGAATTACAATCGGCTCAGTTAAGGCTATGGATGCTAAAATAATATATTTCTTTGAAACTCTTAATGAAACTCTCTCTAGAAGCATTTTCAGGTGCTGCTACTGTAGTTAAATTTCTTGCGTCTTATTCATATGGTCAATGAATTATGCTAATGAATCACAAAAAATAGATAACACAATGGTAATTATGAATCAGCATTCCGAAGACTGAACGTTTTCATTTGAAAACAAGAAGAATAAAAGTTAAATTCTGGTATATTCCTCCCTGAAGATAACGTTTCCTTCTCCTTCTCCTCCTCCTCCGAGAAGGGATGTTAACTTCATGGAAGAGTATACATTATGTTCTAGTCAGCTATTAGTTAGTTAGCTTATGATGATACAACAGCCGTAAGGTAAATAGCAGGAATGACATCATGTTATGAAACTAATATAAAACTATTGGTTATAATGTTACCGATATTATAACTATGGGACGAAAAACCCGAGTTTACGAGAGGGGAAAAAACTCTATATGAGATCTACTAACTCACCTTCAGTTGAAACTCCCGATAAAGAAGTTTCTTCGCATCTTAGACGGGATTTGAACCCGAGTCTTTCCAACCAAAGGGTATCGTTGAAACTCACTCTACCACAGAGGCCCTATTTAGCTGTTATGATAACAGCAATAATTGACGTAAGACTCGAGTTTATCCGATTGGTTAATTAATTTGTTATTCGACACTGGTTTTCTAATCTTCAAATTGAAAAGCAATTAAAGTGATGTATATTAGATTGTAGATGTGTTGTAAAGTATCTGGATGATTGTTACAAAACTGAATACAAAAACAGTGTTCGTCCTTTAAACCAACCAGCATCTCCAAAAATTAGATTTCTTGCTGTAAAACCTGTATGTTATCTCAATGAAGAATGCAAAGATATTTACACCTCAATTTTTTAAAGAAAGTTCATTTTGAAGTTTAAGCCTTTCAAGTCCTTTTCGTCATTCTTAGATAGTGATGAAGAAGAATAGGTGGTAGATGAATTTGACTACCCTGTGTAAATTACTCTACTTAATTTCAGGCTTGAAGTGACTCGGAAAGTTCCGGGTTTGGACTTTAGGGCAGGTTTCCCAAATTAACTAACCCGTAGTGTTTCGCCCACATTACTCTTAGGTTTTTTGACCTTTCTTGCGTGGAATTGATATCGAAAATAAAATAAAGAAAATGAGCCAATCCAGATATCGTTTTAACTGTAAAATATAATCGCAAACTAGGAAAATTAAGCACTATTGAGAAGAGTGGCTATACTATGTTCTAAAACTTACAGCCTGCATATTCGTAGTGCAAGTTCAATTCCAATGAGAATGCATTAAGTAGTGTCGAGCATACGACCACTTGGTTACGATCATCCGTTTCGCTTCGTTGACATGTTGCGTCACGTGTCACATGATAGACACGAGAAGAATAAATGATCATGGATGGAAAACATAACGTTACTTCCATTTTTGTTCAAGTAAACAAACGATTTTTTTATCGTATAGAAAGGTAGTGTTTGAAAAATAACAACTATAAAATAAATATCGAAACAAAAATCTAATAAATGGATGTATTTAAGGGACTTTAATGCATGCAGTCGCCATTTAATGATTACCGACACTCCAGTTTAATCGAGTGTCCGTTAACCGAAACACTATTTTGCTATCAGCAAATGAATTTTAGCTAGATCACAGAAAGGTTAGATGTGGATGACGGATACATACACAATGCGCTAATGGGTAACGCACGTCGCTGCCATAGTAGTAGCGATGTGTGTTAGCATATTGAGAAAGCGGAGCAAATACCGCATTAACTTTTAAAATGAATTCATTTATAAAGATTTTCTATTTGATATTGACGTGTTCAGCTTTTAATATTCTTTGCAATAAAAACTGCCATGTATATCTTTCTCTGTTTTTATGCGTTTACATTTGTTGAGTTTTAATTTAAAATTATAGAATTAAAATAAATTTCCGTAATTTTGAACAAAGAGCTTCACTAATACATCTGTACATTACATAGCATGTACTGTTTAAGTTTCTTGATTTTGAAAGAATGAATAATAACGATGTTTGTGATGCAATGCAACCCTAAAACCTGATGACTTCAAAAAAAGACGGGTTGCTGATAAGGAGAACCTGATAGTGGCTGCTGTATGATCTCCAAACTTCATGCTTGCTCACGTAACGTGAGTAAGCATTCCCTACAATCTCGCAACAAGTTTTTATAATTCCATAGCAACATAGGAACGAGTTGGCTTGACAGATTTTATAGGTCAAACGTAAGCAAAAATAAAAATCTTTTCAAAGTGTTTCCTCTTCAAATTACGCACTTAAATAGAAAATAACCACGTTAATTATAGTCTAACTTGGACGTAGAGTAATGA
Source organism: Typopeltis vanoorti (assembly GCF_054136105.1). Taxonomy (NCBI): domain Eukaryota; kingdom Metazoa; phylum Arthropoda; class Arachnida; order Uropygi; family Thelyphonidae; genus Typopeltis; species Typopeltis vanoorti. The sequence continues at coordinate 97,082,837 of NC_143550.1, read as the reverse complement.
AAATGGTGGAAAGTGACGGGAGATGTACAAGACTGCAATAATGATGGCGTGGGATTTAGCTAATGAGAAGGCAGCGAAGCGTGAGTAAAATAATACAGATCCCTCCTCCTCCTTCTGAATTGTTTTATTCATTCATTACTGTGTTTGTAGTTGGAGGGAAGATCCTGGGTATTTACAGGATAATACACTCACACCTCACAACTCTGTAAAAAGGAAGAAAAATTTAGGTCAATTTGAATACTGAATATTCTACATCGCCTGAAATAGCAAAAAAAGACCAGCTCCATTTTTTAAAAAACTTCTAATATCTAGAAAGACAGCAGCACGGACGGTTGGAGTCTTATTGTCCTATTATGAACCTCGGAGATGCAAATTTTACCCAACTGTTTCAAATAACTCTGCTGTCTTTTCAAAACTTAAATGAAAATTGTACTTCAGTGTATACAGTAATATTTTGAAAACAGCTTGCAATTTATAGAACAAAAGATACGCAACACATGTAGATTCTCTTAATGCAAAGCACACAATCTATTACAGATTGCCTCCTAGCTTTTAACAGCTATAATAATATTTCTTCGCTTTACATCGTAAAAATGTACATGACAGAGAAATATGAACTGGAGCGAGAAGAAACTCAGCTTATTAGCAAACATAGCGAAGAAGAAGAAGTAGGTAATCGGTTTCCCCCTATTTCCCACTATATTATAAGGTGGGTATTTATCATTAAATTTAACATAAATTTATAATATTAGTGAGGAATAATCTTTTCTTAAGAAACACTCGCACACTGTGTGGATAAATTTCATTTATCCGGACAAATGAAATTAACTTTCTGACCACTTCTTATGAGTTTGCTAAATATAAAATTGTGAATAATATAACGAACGTAAAATCAAATAGAAAACGCCATTATTAGGAATTTTACAACTTTCTAATTCGAGAATTTTCTCAGATGTTGTTCTTCGAAAAAGAGTTTTGGTTCGGTTTGTTTAGAAATAAGCGTAAAGATAACACTGTTTAATCATTTATGGACGAAAATGTTGAAAAATCGTCACTATTTCGAAATAATATAGTCCCTTTTTTTTTTCAACCAAAGGGCGCAGGTCAAATTTCATCAGACAAAAGTTTAAATAGAAAAAGCAATGGCTACACTTTTAATCAACTTCTAAGGCTATGACAATCTTTGAAATAAATAAACTTGGAATAAAAGTGAAGCGATTATTTTTCCGATCTCTATCATTTTGGATAAGGAATAATTATTCACTTTACATAAGCTATGACCTGGGGGGACTTGAAGGTTTGGTTAAAGAAAACCGATATGCATGTTATATTAAGAAACAACTTAGAATTACAAATTTTGACAAAAAATTCTCCCGAGTGTTTTGTAAAGGATTTGGAGAATGAATCTAGACGAAAAGGGAAAGAATAAACAGCCTTAAAAAACACTTTGCAGAATTTATAACCATTTCCATCCAGCAAAGGTTTTCGCCTTTGTAATAGATTAACCTACAGCACATGTATTTGCATTGTAATATATGTATATTCAGAAATAAGCTAAAGCAAAACAGTTTATGGAGGAACTTAATTTTTAACTCCACCCACAAACTGAGTTTGCGGTTTTAGGATGATAAAGGCTTATTTTTCTACTGGTTTTGTTTAACATGTTGGTATGTTTAACAAAACCAGTAGAAAATTTTTCATTAATATTTTTTATGAATATTTTTTAATGAATATTTTTTACATGAATGTCATTTTTAATTATCTTATTATTACTTATTGCTAATTTGCTGATCTGGTTAGCTCAGTAGTTGGCATCCGTTCTCAAACTAACAACCTATAGGAATCCCACTGCAGTATACACTCTCTGTCCAAAAAGAAACCGAACTTTTCGAAAATAGAAGAAACCAATGATACCACTCGTTTTATCTTTTGTTGTCGAAAGCGGCAACCTTCATTAGTGTTGTTTCAACTGTTTATGACATTTGCTTCATTAGAAGTCAAGTTATAGTGCCAAGAGTGGCAGTGTGTTTTGACGAACGGTCGGTCGTCACGATATTCATTCCGTACGTGACGAATTCTCGCTATCAATCGCTTCAAAACTTCGAGATAAAATTTACCATTGACCGTTTGGCTAGGCGGAACAAATTCCTTGTGGATAATGCCCTTGGAATTGTACAAACAAATCAGCATTGTCTTTACTTTTGACTTCTCCAAGCGACTTTTTTTCGGATGCCCCTATTGTCGTGGTCTCCACTCAGCACTCTGGCGCTTTGTTTCGAGCTAATACTCAAAACACCACGTTTCGTCACCAGTAACGATCGTTTCAAGGAAGTCTGAGTCCTTGTGAGCGGTTTTCATAAGTCGTTCAGTGTTCAATTCGATACATTTTTTGGTCGTCGGTCAACTTGGGAGCAAATCGCGAATTCAATTTACGAAGGCCCGAACTCTAGGTTAAAATGTTATGCACAGCTGATTTTGGAATCCAAATTCATCTTCAATCAATCTCACTAACCATTTCGAGTTTTCTTTGATGAAATCACCACTTTTTAGATGTTAACTTCGCTCAGTCCAGTTTTTGGACGGCCCGGCTTTTAGTCATCCTCAAGCGTCTCACGACCACTTTGAAATCGCTTAAATCATAAATCGTAACAAATCGTAAACTTTAGTATGGGATAAGCATTCATAACTGCATGCTTTTTGAAGCATTTGATGCGTTTCGGTAAAACTTTTACTAAGTTTAACACAAAAGTCAATCGCAGCTCTCTGTTTGAAACTCATTTTCCGACCGTTCTTCGAAACACACTGTTCACTCTTGGTATTATAACTCGACTTCTAATGAAACAAATGTCATAAAGAGTTGACACAACACTAACGAAGGTTGGACAACAAAAACATACCACGAGTGGCGCCACTAGTTTCTTCTATTTTCGAAAAGTTCGGTTTCTTTTTGGACAGACCGTGTAGATATGTTTGAGATTTTATTTAGGGGAAAGGTGAATTTCACCGTTCAGGTATAATATCGTGCATACTGAAGGCCTGAAGTTGCCTAAAGCATTCCATGTTTGGCCTCTAGATCAAAGTTTCTGGATTATCTAACCCTTAGCTCATCCACTGTAATTAAACTGTGCCATATTGTGCTTTGAAAAAATTCTATTAAACATATTTTATAGTTTCACCAGCGCGTTTTGAAATGAGGATTGGCGAAGTGGTGGAGCACGTTAAAATGATAGATTTTCTGCAATAATATGATATGGATGAAACAACACAGTCTGAAGTGGAATGAAAATATAGTTCACTGTTGTAAATCAGTCATGCTACACTCATAAGCTAAAACATTATGGGAAGTTACCTAACAATGTGTTGGGCATCCGTCGGATGAGAAAAGTGTCCTGGAGTATTCTGGAAGCCACCATAGCTCAGTCGGTATACACGAAGCCCTATGGTCGCAAAGACCTGGGTTGGATTCCCGTCCATGACGTGAGGAATCTTTATCTGGTCTCTTCCGACGAAAGGTGAGTTAACCGGTTTCATTCGGAAGTGGGGGGTTTCCTTCCGAAAACTCGGGTTTTTCGTCCCTCAGAATAGGTAAACCGGTCGCGTGAGCACACATATGTACAGACATAAAAACTTATAGGCATAGGGGATAACCCCCTTATCCTTGTATTAAGGTTAGGAAATCCAAGCATACTTGGAAGGCTATGGGCGGTTATGTGCCTGTTAGAGTCACTGATAGACTGGATAGTATTCTGGACCAACTAGAGATAGAATTACATCCCAGAAGTCAGCGACCGATAATCCCTTCCACATAATCCCAAAAATGTTTGATGGAATTTAAATGAAAAAAATTGGTGGCCTTGTGACACAGAACGTTGTCTTACTGGAAGAGTTCAGATCCGCCAGCCACATTGTCGCCATGTAGGACAATACCTAATCCGAAACCATCCGAAACTAATAATGATCGATTATGGTAACATTGTCACCATAACCGATCCTGGGGGATCCTAATGGAGCATTAGAATTACCCAGCATGTTTCTTGTCGTGGCTGGCAGGACAGTGGTGGTGGTATCCATGGAGATGAGAGGACCTGATGTCCATGAGAACAATTCCCATACCGTCACCACTATCCAGCCAGCCACGACAAGAAACATGCTGGGTGATCCTAATGCTTTGATTTATGGGAGTGCATTAATTTGCGTTTGATTTTTTTGTGTGGCGGCTAGTGAATAAGTGATTGTGGATTGCATTGATAATCTCGTACAACGACTTGTGACCGCTGTAATAAAACATAGTCGACACCTGTGAGCATGTTTTAGAACAGCACACACGAGCTGCAAGTGACTATTTGGTGGTAGAGAAAATGTTTATAAAACTGGAACAATTCTAGTTTTAGTAATGACAGATGTCAGAATGACATCTCGCTAAGGCGTAACACTGAAGAATATTTCATTTTAGCTAAATATATATATATATATATATTGCCTTCGCCGATAGTTTTTCGGCATGAAACTCATAGATCGTATTCTCGATCTTAAGTTTCGTTTACTGGCTAAAAAACAACAAGGGATTTTTTATCCCCTTAATTTCTACTGAAGAATATTATTATTATTATTCCAAAAATTACTACTTCCAATAAAAAAAATTCTTCTAAAAATTCATGGAATATAACGACAACCCGAAGCAAACATAGGCTACACTCAACGAATTAGTAACTCGAAAAAAAGAAAACTTCAGCACAAGATTTTATTGCAAAACATTTCGGTCAGGATACAAACCAAGAGGAACTTGCAGACTCATTCAACAATGAATTCACAAACAATATCACACAACTCAAAAAAAAAAAAAAAAGACAATCTACCAACGATCAACAACGACACAAAGTCAACAACAAACTGTGTATTTTCCACCCATAACAAAACAGGAACTGAAAGAAGCAATCCTACAACTAAAACCGAAGACCACTCCAGGAATAGACAAAATAAGACTCACAGACCTTTTAACACACTTTGAACAAATAAATCCAATACTTTTGAAACTCGAGAACACAATATTCCACACTGGCATTATTCCACAACAATTAAAAACTGCAATAATTACGCCAATTTACAAACATGGTAAAAGAAACGATACTCAGAACTATAGACTAATAGCTATCCTATCAGTCATTTCAAAAATTCTACAAAAAAATAACACACACACCAGACTACAAAACTATCTACAGAAGTACAACATCATCTCACAAAATCAATACGGCTTTTAGAAAACAAAAAGCACCATCACTTTATTAGAAGACATCGCCGACGCAATAAACAAAGCTCTCGACAAAAACAAGTACGCCGTCCTTATAATGCTGGACCTAACCAAAGCATTTGACACACTTGAACATGACATACTACTCACCAAACTATACTCACTCTGAATAAGAAGAACACTGCATACCTGATTCAGGAGCTATCTCTCAAACAGAACACAAGTAACAAAAATAGGTACATGTCACAGCCGGGGTATACAAATAAAACACGGTGTCCCTCAAAGCGCCATATTATCACCGACTCTGTTCAACATATACATTAATGATATTCATAACCTGGTCATAAGAAGTGAAATATTTCAGTACGCAGATGACACCGCAGTACTAGCAATCCACACAGACATCAACATGGCTCTCTGCAAAGACCTGCACACACAAGACCTAAATGAAATCACGACATGCTTATATCAAAACGCAATTGTAATCAACTGCACCAAAACACAGATGTTAATAATACACAACCTGAGAATCCTGCGCCCCGCACCACTATCGATACACTGTCACACACACCACTGCATTAACAACAAAAAAACCGGGCAATGTCCCGAAATCAAACCTGTAACACAAAAAAGTGGACAAAACACATAGAATACCTACATACCAAATTCCGAATCATCGCAGTGAAACTCTTCCAAATGAAAGACATTATTCCATCCAACATAAAAAAAAAACTCCTATATCACGGTATCTGCGAATCCCTACTCAGATACGGTATAACAGTCTATGCAAATACATCAAACAGCCACCTAACAAAATTAGAAATATTACATAGGAAAATTGTGTCAACAGTGATTTGAACACCTTATACACAACAGCCAATATCCGAGCAGCGCATGGTGATACACAGAATCCTGAGCATTAAAAATCTGAAACACTACATAATACTACTAAGGAATTACTTCAACATCACCAATTGAAACAACAGAAACACATATCGGATAACACGACCCATAACAACTCTCTACATCCCTACACCCTTCAACAACTCATATGATTCTTTGGTGAGATCACATCAGATACCCAAGCTACTCAACAACCTACCAAGTAATTTAAAACAAATAGACAACTACAGAACATTAAAAAACGAACTCTGGAAAATATACCAACAAAGTTAAGAAACACTAATATACACATCACAAATCACTAGCATCTAATGCCTACATCCCATCTATAAACAGTAACAACAACATAAATAGTGAAGGCTAATCCCACTCTCTTCATGAAAGCTAACCCAAGCTTCGAAGTAGGTGGGATTAAAACGCCTCACTCATCCACACGTAATCCTCATAATCAAAGACTGCAAATTATGTAACAAAACAGTCAGTAGGGTGTATAATAATAATAATGAAGATACAGATATAAAAAAGTATATGAATTTGTATCGAAAGAAAAAAATATTGAAAAGAAATAATGTGCATAAAACTGCGTACAGCATAAGATACAGAGCATCAAGTGTAATATGCATTAATTGTAAATACTCTATACGATGAAAATAGAAAAATTGTTATTTTATACATAATGTGTAAAAATGCAAAAAATGTCTGTAATAATCATATGTATGTAATTTATCTGAGCTATTATCATATTATTATTATTATTATTAAAATCATACGCCTCGCATCACTATCGATACATTGTCTCACACATACCGCTTCATTAACAACAAAAATACCTGCCAATGTTCCGAAATCAAACCTGTAAGACACGCAAAATATCTCGGTCTCTATAGAGTTTGCCACCTTAAATGGACAAAACATATAGAATACTTACACACCAAACTCCGGATCATCGCAGCAAAACTCTTCCAAGTTAAAGACATTATTCCATCCAAAATAAAAAAAACTCCTCTATCACGGTATCTGCGAATCCCTACTCAGATACGGAATAACAGTCTATGCAAATACATCAAACAGCCACCTAACAAAATTAGAAACACTACGCAGAAAATCGTGTCAACAGTGATCTGAACACCTTACACGCAACAACCAATATCCCACAAGCACATGGCATTACACAGAATTCTGAGCATTAAAAACCTGAAACACTACATGACATTAACAAGGAATTACTTCAACATCACCTATCGAAACAACAGAGACACATATCGTATAATACGACCTACTACAACGCTGTACATCTCCACACCCATCAACAACTCATACGGTTCTTTTGTGAGATCACATCAGATACCCACGCAACTCAACAACCTACCAATAAAGTTAAAACACGTAGATAACTACAGAACATTAAAAAACGAACTCTGGAAAATATACCAACAGAGTTAAGAAACCATTAACACTATTAACACATCGCATCATCCAATTCCTACATCCCATACATAAACAGTAGCAACAACACAAATAGTGAAGGCTAAATCCCACTCTCTTTAAGAGCTAACCCAAGCTTCGAAGTAGGTGGGATTAACTTGCCTCACTCATCTACAAGTAATCCTTATAAGCAAATGCAGAAATTTGTATGTATAATCACTCTTTCTCAAGCTTAAAAAAATAAATAAATAAAATAAAAAATAAAAAATTATACAAAAAATTCTGTATAATCTTCATTGTTAATATTAGAAGAACGTGTGTTGTAAATACATAATATAAAGGCAAAAAAAGTATTATTAAAAATTTTAATTGAAATCCAATGTAGGAATTGCAGCACTTAGTGCTGAACTCTGTAAAATTATAAGGTGCAATGTTACACAAGATGTTTATTGTATGTATAAATATTTTAGCAATCAATAAAATATTTTTTAGCAATTAAACAAAATCCATTCAAAAATTCCGTGCAATCTTCATTGTTAATATTAGAAGAACACGTGTTTTAAATATAGATGCAAAAAAGTATTATCATCAAAATTTTAATTGAAATGCAATGTTGGAAATGAATCACATATGCAGGTGCTGAATTTTGTAAAAATTACAAGTTGGAAGGTCACTAAAGATGATTATTGTAATTGTGTAAATATTTCAGAAATCAATAAAAAATTTTAAATTATTATTATTATTATTATTAGACAGCCATGGAATCAAAAGACTCATCGCGAGAGGTCCACTATCACATACAGCCACAGCTCATCATAGCGTAACTAAAATGCATTCACTGTCTCCACACTCATCAGACTTTCAAGCAATGTATTCCAACAACCTACCACTCTACACGCAAAAAAAGTACTTCTTACCCTCTTAATCACGCTCTCTTTCTATAACTTATAGGGATTGCCTCTCGTTCTCCGCTTGCCTCAACCCATTCCATGAAACACTCACCGACATTAATCCGGTAATTATCCTTTACCAACTTGTCATGGTAAAAAACCTTCATTCTATCCACTAGACTCTGCAAATAGCACTCCCTCAATCTCTCAATCTCTCTCTTCATACTTAATATTCTAGAGATCAAAAATCACAGAGACAATCGCCTTTGAATCCTCTACAGCATCGTTTTAAAAATGTGGTATATGTACCACAAATGGTACATTACGTTATTTTGGGTGGTACAATTTTTACATAAAATATTTAAATAACTGTTCAGAAAAATGTATCTTAATATTGTAACGAGTAGACTGTTCCAAGAATTTAGCTTGGCGAATCGAATAAAACGAACAAATAAATTTTATTGCAGTTTTATATGAATTTTCGGATGCGAAGTCTCATTAGCGTGTCATAAGGGTTTTCCTATTTAATATTTATTTTGAAACAGTATTTTTGTATGTAAAAATATTATAATAAACAGTTTCTTTGTCAGATGACACTGTTTCGCGACGAATTAACGAAATGGCAGCTCAAGTAAAACAAACACTAATCGAAAATATAAAGCAAAGCAAATAGTGGTACATATATGGTGGTACATATATTTTTTGATTCTTATTTACAAAATTTAAAACGTTTAAGAACCCCTGCTCTACAGCATCTCTTGAGCCTTTTGAAAACTTTTGGTGACCAAATCTTTGCACAATAATCCATATAATGTCTGATCAAATCCTTACACAATTGAATCATAACATCTTTACTTCTCCATGTCAGTGTCCTCCGCATCATTTCAGGTCCCTATCTATCATCTCCTATTATATTCTCGCCAATCTTATACTTTGCATTTCATCTGTGCTTCCCGAATTTTAAAACGTTATACTCTGCTACATTGAACTGGCAGCTCACTCATTCTCTCATTTACTACATATTCAAATCCACTTGCAAAAGTACAACATCCATTCTACTCTTAATAGTGCTTTCCGACTTCGCAATACCTGCAAATAACTGTATATCATTATATAAGGCCACCCCAATATCATTTACGTACATCTCTGGGGCGCACTACTAGTGATTTTCCTCTTATGGGATATCCCCCGCCCACAAACATAACTTGCTGATACCTATCAGACAGCAAATCTCAAATCTAGTGCACTAATCTACTATTCATTCCCATCTGTTCCAATTTAATACCAGCTTGTTATGTGGCAATCTTTCAAAGGCTTTTGTAAAATCTAACTGTAATCTAAAATCTAAGTGTTCATGCGGTTTGCGTGAAATCGAAAGAGTACGTTTTGTTATGTTGGTGATGGATGAAAACTTCAGATGAAGTAATGACACTAAATTTAGTTCGTCTTGTAGTGATTGTGCCATCAATAGGGAATGAGAAATGCACCATATGAAATTTGAAACTATTGGAGCGTGCGCATGACTTGGACCTTTGCACTAAAAAAAAGATCCACACTGGGTGCAGACATTTTCTTCCGAAGCATAACATTTGGATCGAATAAATTTGATAACAATAACATGTACACTTAGGAATAAATATGAATTTCGGTAATTCGTTACGCTTATGTTGCTGCAACAGTAAATAGAATTGTGACTCCTGGCAGAAAGTCTAAACTAATAATAATGATAATAATAAATATTCATATCTTGTGTCCTTTCAGAAGATGAACATTCAGTTAAACAGTTAACCCAGGATGGGCTACATCATGGGATGGGATACTCACACCATATAATGATCTCCCGAGGGCCCCCCCCACACACACATGAACAATGACATCTTGTTGCTAAAGTAATAGGATATTGTGTTACTAAATCACCAACCAAATCATACCAATAACAAAATATAACAGGCATCACTTGTAAATTGTGCACTCCAGATTCACTATGTGTGATAATCTGCAAATGTCGTAATTGATTGACTTCGAATTTTGAAATGGATGATGGCAGTAGGAGACACAAGGGATGGTAAGCGTACCTTAAGCTTATTGTGCCTGTTGTTATTGCGCTTGTTATTAAAGTTATTGAGCTCTAAGGATGGCAACATGTTATGGTCTCTAGGGACTCCAGAAAATGTATGCCCAAGAGACCTGATCAGTGTTCGAAGGGATGAAATATGGAGCTGATAACCATAGAGAATACCACCGCAGTCCATCAAAACGAACAGCTATTTAGTGGAAGAACTAACGTCAGCAATGGAAACCGAAGGTCTGGAGAATGTCCTCAGTAGTTTCCTAGAATTTTGTGTTGACGGATACAAAATATCGAGACTGTTCTGAAGACTCTCTGCGACCAATACACAATTAGAAAAGTAGGTATCTGTAATAAATTGGCCACTTTGTGTGTGTGTGTGTGGAGAGAGAGAGAGAGAGAGGTATGCATTAATTTACTTAAATTTATTATTCAACTATAGATGTAAATTATGTCATAATGTTTTATATTAAAGTTTATGTTTTCTTTTACAATATTACAATCTTTCTTTTATTTTCATTGTATAGCCTACTTATGTATATTCTTTACTTATTAAAGACCAACTACACAGTAAAATACACATAGCTAGTACAAAATAATTTAATTGTTTGGATTAAAATTAAAATTTCTGTATATTAATCTGTAAGTAAATCAAGGAGAACTATTATATTAAAATAGCAACCATTTTTTTACAGTTCTGATTAATCAAGCAAACGACGTTTTAAAAAAAACTGACATTATGCATATACATTTTAAAAAACTGCTCTTAATCCATCTACATTTCTAGCATTCTATGCAATAAGAGGTACGACTAATTTTTAGTAAAATGCCTTTTTTTAGGAATAGTAAAAGATTTTGTTTTGTTTTATCGTTAATGTGTATTTTATCGCGTTTCTTCTATAAGCCAGCGACCTCTAACGGTCAATGAATAGCGAATATCGATCGAAAGAAAATGAGAAACTGCAGTAAACGGAAGCAAATATTTAGTTATTAACCAGAGTGGTTAAGCAATACGCTGTGGACAGAATTGGGTATTATTTGAGCATCATTTGTTTACAGAAAATTCTTAAATTTAACCTGCAGCCATTTCTATGTCTTATGCCATTAACTGTTAACCCAGTACCAGGTTTTCCAGGCAATTGCAGTATAAGGCGTCTGTGTACTCATCTCGAGTTCTGTGTCTTCCCCCGTTCGCTCTGCGCAATGAGGTGTGAGGAGCTGTCCGTGGCTGAATGAATGGGATACTACACCGTAGTCTTCATCATGACCCCTAAGCCACCTTCTCCACGAGTGTGACGAATGTGCGCGAGAAAGAGGACCGCAGTGGAAGTGTGGAAATCGTTGCTGCTAGTAACGGAAGCCCACTATGTCAAGAGATATGTACAGCAATGTAAGTCAAACGCAACGTTCTCCAAAGCCATCCCGACGACTAGAGATGACCTCTTATACTCAAGGATCTCCTTCTAAGATTCACACTATCGCCTCCATATCTCAGCCGCCTTCGGTCAGAGGAAGTCCTATTGCCACTCGCTCTTTATCATCTCCCTCTCAAACGCGTAAAGGACGCCATTACGGTATCAGTCGTTCGAGTAACAGTAGTCCGCTGACTCTCCCCGCCGATATCCACGTGCCGCACTCTTACAGCGGGGGTTTCGCCGACGTTTACTACACAGAAGAACCCACTTACATCATGGATCCTAGAACCGGTTCAGCTCACCGTAGTCGTTCCGCCACCCGAGCTCCCCTCCGTAGCTACCACTCTCTCGACCGGGATCAAGAGCGAGACCCAATGGTCATTCGTGAACCACGCGACCGTTCCTTGGAACGCGGAGACGGAGGAACGCGTCATTCCAGGACTCGGGACCGTTCTTTGGATCGGGCACTGTATCGGCCTCGCGATGAGCGCGAATACGACATGTATCGGACACGAGAAACTTTCTTAGATGGTGATCAGTATCGGACAAATCATCTACCTCGCGGCACGCACACCTCCCCCGCACACAACCCTGACAACCGTCACAACTACAGCAAAGAAAGCTTTGTCGTAGAGCTTCAGTCCAGACTCAACGAGTTGCAGAGCCATTACGGAAGTGTGAAGAGAGAGCTCGATGCGACCACTCAGAAGCTGGGCTCCAGTATGCACAGTATTCGAACTTTTTGGAGCCCGGAGTTAAAGAAAGAGCGTGCCCTACGAAAAGAAGAGGCAGCTAAATATGCCCTCATCAATGACCAACTGAAGATCCTGCGTTCTGAGAGTCAGGTAAATGCATTTCCTTAGTAGATAAATACAGAAATAAGCTCGTTGTTATATTTATCATTTCATTCTTTAGTCATTTTAACGCTTAATCACATTTATGCATTAATTCATAAATAAAAAAAAATATTTTTTGCAGGATATTTATACATATTAAACCCGTCTTAAAACATATATTTAAAAATTTGATTTAAAAAAAAAACTCCACAGTATTATAGACACTTGAGTAAATGTAGGTCACTACTATATTTTATTAACTGAAATGAACGAGATATATATTTTTATCCCGCCTTAAGGTAGCGGCTTCCTATTGGCTATTAAGGCATGACGTGGAAAGAAACCCTTGCAAAGCTTCGTCATAATTTATTATAAAGTTGAGCATTCTTCTTAAAATATTCTATACATTAATGAGATGTTATCTGTTTTCCGTTAAATTTTGTCTTCACAACACCGCTAATAAGACATTGCATCGTAGAGAAATTGTTTTCTTTAGAGAAATCCTTTCCAGTCCAAACTATACTCTGAACTAATAAAATTACATAGGTTCTATTCTATTCACTGTTCGTTGAGAGTTAATTTTTTAAGTTTATACGGTTTATGATTTAAGGAAATTTAATCACTATAAACAAAATTATAATAGATTAAACCAAAAACTGTATAAATTTATTATATTGGTATATAAATTATTTTTTTCTGAAGAGTTAATTTTTAAGTACATCAAGTTCAAGATTTCTTAATAAGTTTTGCTTATCATTTACACACCCACACACACACGCGCGATCTATTCATTGAACGTTTTACAAATTTACCACTTCCTGTGCTTCGCACAATCTATGCAGTGAAACTACATTTACAGGATAGATTTTCATAGGCTAGTGTGCTTGACTTGAAGGTTTCTGTGAATTTTAAAAAAAAATTTTGATCGATATATTTTCACAAACATGTTTTTGTTTCATTTGCCTAATTACTAGTACCCCATAAGTATGCTTTATATAAACATACAGTTCTATTGAATGAATTATTCTCAGTCGCACAAGCAAATTTCTCTGTCAAACTAAATTATAGGAATATAACTTAACTTAGACCATTGCGAATGCACTAAATAACAAACCGAATGTCATTTTCATGTGAACTCCAATATATTCAATAGAGAGTATGATATATATATATATCAATAGAATACTATTCGGAGTGATAGAATTAGTAGTTGCCCGAGGTTAAGAGGGAATGTAACACAACTCATGTTGACAGGTCCGTGTTAGCAGTGTTCATAACAGTCATCTGATGCAGTAATATCCTTTGCTGTGTCATCTGTGTGTGTGGGTTATCTACTTGGAGAGACTCATGGCATCACCTATTCCCAACAGACTCTTGCCTTACAGGTTTATGCCAGAAGGGCTCTCATTTTATTGACGATCGTGGTGTACGGAACCCCATTTGCTATTTCAGTCAACAAGACCGGAATATAATGACGCCCTTTAGACCGATATGTAACCGGGAGAAAGGAATAGAGAGAAAGAGAGAGATCTTTATCTATCTCCATTAAGAAGAACTGTGTATGATAAATTGTTCCAGATTATTTTATATTACCCCCGAGAACCCATGTTATATCTGACGATGGTCTAATCTGCAAAAGCCATTTCCGAATAGAGTTAGTATGATATGATAGCGTTCCCATAAAATAACTAGCATATGTATCGAAACATTGACGGATCGCGTGCCCCTTCACGAATAGCAGCAGTTATGCGATTTTTTTGTCAATATTTGAGTTCAGTGACCTCGTCCATTCATATTTTAGTAACCTTTTCCAATGAATAGCTTAAGAGAGAAAAAAATAGAAAAAATCTTGTATATTGTTCCTAAGAATAATCTCATTCTTCGAGTATGAAGTTATCCGGATAATTAGATTCACTGATGTATAAAAGAATTAACTATAAACAAATATTAATAGATTAAAACATTATTATTGAGCAATATTATTGAGCATTACGAACTCAACTACGTTGAAATTATTGAATATCATCACAGCGATGAATTAGACAATTTTATTGTTTTTATATAATCAGATATCAAAAAGATATCAAATGACATATAAAAAAAAGTGATACATGGGGGATGTGAGTCTGCAAGATTTAAGCTAGCCAGTGGTGTATCACAAGGATCAGTCCTTTGTCCATTGTTATTCAATCTATACATTAATGACATTGGGAAGGATTTGGCATGCGACATAAAGCTATTTGCTGATGATGCAAAGATAGGTAAGGTAATCAGGAATGCCGATTACCATTGTGCAAGTAGTGCATATCGCTATGCAGTACTTGCAGAATGATTTGAATGGGCTGGAATTGTGGGCATTGGAAAATGGATATCAATTCAATGTCAGTAAATGTAAAGCAATTCACTTTGTCATGATTAGCTATCCAATGTTGTATTATATTGGTGGGATTATGTTAAAAGAAATTGATCAGGCTAAGGTTCTTGGAGTTTTAGTAGATAAGAAGTTGAAGTTCAAGGGCCATATAGCATAGATTGCAAATACATCTCATATGATAACTGCAATGCTGAAACGAACTTTGACATGTAAAAATAAGGAAATCACTTTGTCTCTTTACAAGGACTTGATAAGACCTCACTTTGACTATTGGACACAGGTATGGTCTCCTAGTTTCCGTGGTGATTCTGATACAGTGGAGAGTGTCGCAAATAATATCAGGATTATAGGATACGGATTATGAAGACAGACTGAGAATTTGAGACTGAATACACTAGCAAACAGGAGAAAAAAGATGATATGATCGAGACTCAAAACTTTTGAAATAATCATACAGGTTTTCAGTAGATGGATTTTTTTTATGGAGGGTGGAAAAAGGACGAGGGGGCATCATTGGAAGCTGAGAACCAATGCGATCAAGAAAGAGATGAGAGCTAGATTTTTCTGTCATAGAGTGGTGAGTGCTTGGAATGGATTGCTTTGGATGGTGTGTGTGCAAGGAGCGTGAATGAATTTAAGAACAAGTGTGACAGCTGGTGCATGTAGTATGTGGCCTCCCTTGATGAGAATCCTTGACTCCGAGGAATCTCTACTACTACTACTACTACTACTAATAATAATAATAATAATAATAAGAAGAAGAAGAAGAAGAAGAATGATAATAATAATATTGTGATAATTTAAAAAATGATTTTTTGTTAATTGCATTTATTATATATTAATAGACTAATTAGATTAAT